>NC_143201.1:20502142-20660000 GCF_051530095.1 Phoenix dactylifera
GTCAAATAGATGAAGAGAAGCCTATGAGAATGTAAATGGGATTTAAAAAGAAATGAGAAATTTAGGTTAAAAAAAATCAGTATCATGGCTGCTTGTTGTAATGTTCTTATCATTTGGAACTAAGACAAAATCTTAAGTTCTAACAAAAGATCACAAGCAAGCAGATCCATCATTTTCCTCTTCATGTATGAGAAAGCCATCATAATAAATTCTATAGAAAGGATTATGATCACAGAACTAAAGCACTAATGGGGGGTTTTAGTTGCTTGAATTAGTTAGTTCCACATGTTGTCAATATATTCATGTCTTGCATTTGACCTTAGCCAAGAGACCAATAAATAAACCGTAAGTACGTTTATGTTTTTTTCACAAAAAAAAAAAAACATTCACAACTTGCAAAGACTCTCTAAAAACAAATTGGTAATCTTTGATTTTGTTTTTAGGTGTTTTGACAGGTTTGACAGATCAAAGCTGCCTTACTGGTCATCGGGACAAACGAGATTAAAATTGGAGTGACTCATGAGTTGTATGGTCAAGAAAATTTTATTGGGTAACCTTCCTTATCAGAGACCTAATTGCAGAACCAAGAACCACAGCCATTCAATATAAAAGCCATTCCTGCCCCTTCCAATAAGGATCCACTCTTGTTCATTCCAGATGTCCCATTAAATGATGTGGAAACCCACATTACAATGGGTGCATCCTGATCATCAATGAAAATTAGATAATTCTATGCAGTGTATTGTATCTTCATCTATTAACTTTGTAGGTTGATCTCCATGAAAATGGTGGCAAGAGCAAGTATATGTAACATGCATACAGCGTTATAGATAGTTTTCCACAAATATAGTGGTGCTTGGGCTTCCAGGTCTTAATGCTTGGTCTTAAAATGACTCTTGCTCTTTCCCTCTTCCAAGACCAAGTATTCAAGAAAGTGTCTTATTATCTTTTCTTTTTGTTCCGGTGCAGAGAAGTGGCAATTCATATTTACATGAAAATCTAGCATATTTTATTGAAAAAAGATACACGGAGAACTTAATTGTTGGATGAACCTAATCCAGCACTTATGAACAAGAAGAAAATGTAAATAAATAGGCAATCCCTTACATAAAAAACCTAGAATATGAGCTCCAAGAAAAGTTCAACTATCTTAAAATGTAAATTTTCATTTATTAATAAAGAGAAAAAAAAACTTGCTTATATTGTGCACCTTGTTGACCAAGAAAGCTAGCTTGCTTTATATCTGTCCCCACATTGCAATGGCCCACAAATCTTTGTTTCATATCAATCACAACCTCGGGCTGCAGAATATAGAAAAGTCACATACTGTCTGAAAATGAAAAAATAAAATGAAAGGGAAACCAAAAGGAGAACAACTAAATATCAAAACAGCCATTGCACATAAATAGTGCAGTACAAATTTCCATTCTTACAGGCCACTGGACAATTATTTTAATAGTATGATGAGCAGCTGACTGTTGGAACAATGAATAATGACAGTGAATGGTGGTACAGTTCCACATGTAGCTTTGTTAAAACCAGCTTTTTAGGTCATTCATGATCTACTGGCACATGAATTTTTGAATGGATGTCCGCAAACTCACATGAAATTTGAACTGAATAAATCTCTGTAATAAAATAATTATTTTACTCCAATATGCGGCCAATATCGGGAATGAGAGAGAGAGAAGAAAAAACAGCCAGGAACAGATGTATCCCACTATGGCAGAAAAACTTGAGATGTATGGCATGCAAATCTAAAGGCATCTGCAGTGCAAACTACTTGTCGTTACTAACAAGTGAGATTCAGTTAAAAGTTTTTGCAGGATAGAAAACCTGATAAGAAGAATTTTCATGTTGAGAGGAAGATGAAGGAGATCCATGTGAACCATCCGTACTGCAGTTTTCTCTAGCTGAGTCATCTCTTCGATGAAACCTCAAATTTAAACTTCCTCGAAGAATGCTTGGCTCATTATCACGACCCTCATCTCCTGATATTGATGTTTCAAAGTCCAATTCCATTTCTTCCTCATAATCAGAATCTTCTCTGTCATACCGAAACTCTTGAGACGGGCTACTTAGCTCTGACCAGAAGAGTACATCACTCAAGGATCTTAACCTTCCATGCCGTGCTTCACTCTTAGCAGCATCTTCATTATCCTTTTTGCTTTTCTCAGCTTCAGCTGTATCAAAGTAACATAACACATTTAAGACAAAATTTTGTAGACACAAATACACATTTGTCCATGCACAAAAGAGTGTGCTGTGTAGACATGTATATACGCAATAAAAAGAATTCCTCAATTACAAGTTGCATAGAGAATTTATATATGCAATGGACCTGTAGCCATAATATATTTAGATAGTTCATATTACAATGATCAGGATTCAGGACTGATCACACTCATAGAAACAATTTGCGACAAAGTTACACCTCCACTATTTCATGAAATTGTAGATGTACGCAGAAGTAAGTGACTGATTATCATCCATCCATGAAGAACACCTCTCCAACCCACATGAAGAACAAAAAGGAAAAAAGAAAAAGAACAGGAAAATAAAAGAAAAAAAGAAAACAGCTGATGCATGTAAAAACCTACCTAGTATAGCAGACTTCAACATCAGAACTTTAGATGGGCAATCAAAAACACAAGAAAGAATGACAAGTATTATAAGTTTTAGACATGGAGAATTTAAATATAATATGGACAAAAGACTTGAGAAAAGAAAAACAATAGAGAACTCAGAAGAAGAGAGTGAAAGGGATACGATGGTAGGCAAAATATATGGATAAAGGAAAAGGGCACAATGATATGTGAAGAAATTCCAAAAAATGTTTAAAAAAGGTTAAATAGCAAGCGCCATCTTACCTGGTAGGCTACTCCAGCCCATGAATGGTAATTCAATCTACAAGGAATGCTAAATGTATATCATTTCAGATAAGTGCATGAAATAAAGAACTGTTTGACATACCTCTGCCAGTCATGGGTTGGCATGGCATGCTATCATACTGTAAAATATTGTGCCAACTGCCAAGCATATGCTTGGTCACGTGCAAGGACTTGTGGCACAGAAAATCAGCCTACCAGTACACAATATCAGACAGACTGACATGCAAGACACAGAGGCACATTCCTATGTACCATGCCCAAGGTGGGCCGGCGGAACCATCCCGAACCGGATCTTTCCGGCCATTCCGAGCCGTACCGGTGGCACACCGTTACAGTTCTGGCAACGAAAACGAGACCCGTTGCTGGAGCCGGAAAAAGAGAGCGAGCGGGGGAGGGAGGGGGGGCGGTGGAGGCCGCAAGGGGGCGGCGGTGGCCGCAGCAGGCAAGGCCACGACTGCTTTCCTTGTTTTGAATGAAATAGAGGTCCGGCTGCGGCTTAAAAAACTTTGAAATTTTTAAGTAAAGTCGGCAAATCGCTTGCTGATTTTACTTAAAAATTCCGAATTTTTTTACGCTGCGGCTGAACTCCGGTTTCGAAAAAATTGTGAAATTAAAAGCCGACTTCACTTAAAAATTCTAAAATTTTTTGAGCCGCGGTTGGACCCCTATTTCATTCAAAACAGGGGAATCAGCCGTAGCCTCGCCTGCCACAGCCTCCACCGGCCCCCCACGGCCCTCTGCTGGTATCCGCCAACCTCTCTCCCTCTCTCCCCCTTCTCTCTCTCTCTCTCTTCCTCTCCCACGATACCCTCATCGATACAGGCCTGGCACGGCCTGTACCGACTCGTGCCACCAGAAAATCGATACAGTGCCCGGTACCGGTTTCTCCGACCTTTTCCATGCCCATACGGCCATATCTATTCAGCATAGTAAAGAACATACGATATGGATTAGTACAGTACAATATGGTGCCTTAATCCGAGTTGCATATTTCCTCCTAAATAACCAAGCATTTAGACATGATGATTGTTTCAATTGTAATGAGTTTATTAAATCAAAAATTTAATAGCATGGCCTCTCCATATTGGCAAGAAGTAGGCTAATTCCTCTATCGTATTGTTCCGTGACTACAAATTTTGCATACAGAAACAAATAATTATGATGCTAATAAATTCCATATGGTGAGTGGTACAAAAAACTACCAAAAAACAATATTAACAGATAAAAGAATGAATGCATGTGAATGTACAGTTACCTAACATGAAGAGTAACTTGTAAAAGATCATCAAACTATCAGAGGAATAATGAGCTCTAGATAAAAAATAATGGGCTCTCATAAATTAAAAAAATGACAGAAGCATATAAAAGGTAGCATGAAAAATCTAATCAATCGGACACCAGCACTGCAACTGTTCTTATGCAATCCTTGACCAGAGGGCGGCAACTACAGTGTAAGCACATATAAAAGTGACTAGCAGGAGTCCCACTTATCAGTTGAAGAAAAGGATGAACAAGCATCTATTACAAGCCTCAGGGGAACAACAAGTAATGAACCCCCTGAAGTAACATGTCAACATTCATTCAGTCAAGAGTCAGAGAATCATCCTGTTCCAACTGCAGTTACAGAACGTGCCCTCTATTTACAAAGATTTTGTCATACCAAGCACAGCAGGTGTTGTTTCTCAAAGGTCTCTTTTTAAAAATGAGGCAAAATAAGAAAATGGTGGGAAAAGCGTGCCAACAATGGTAAAAGCATGAGAGCCTTAAACTAAAATGCGAAAGGTAGATTTGGAATATTCAAATTCTACAGACTAACCTGCAGCAAAACGATCTTTTATTCTCTTTACCATTTCAGCAGCATCAGAGTTTAATGGAGCCAAATTATGAGCCGCCTCTGCATACTCCAGAGCTTCTTTATTTTTCCCTAACTGCACCAAATTTCAAGCAATTCAAAAGAAATCCATCTAGAAGGATCTAACATCAAAGTCAAGTGATTTCTTTGAGAAGTTTTTCATTATCTAAGTCCACAAAAACACTTACTGATTTACATTAGCTTGAAGGAAGTACCTGAAGAAGTGCTTCTGACATGTAATAGTGCGCATTAACTGATGAAGCATTTATAAATCGAGCTTTGTTGCAATCCCTTATGGCCATATGAACATCATTTTTCCACTTCCTCTGAAACCAAGATGTCATGTTTGGCACATTCTGACAAAATTGGGTGTTATACTTAGAATAATAAGATTATGCTGAACCTTAAGAAGCAATGCTGCTCGAATACACAGGCACTCATGTCGTAGTGCAAGGCCAATCTCAGGACCTTTTCCATCCAGTACTTCATTACACGCTTCTATTCCATAAAATAAGTTTGAGCCTTCATCCAAAGCTTTTGCCGCGTCTTGAACCAATTTTTTGCACATGTCAAGCTACAACTAGGTATTAGCATAGGCATAAAGATCTATATACAAACAAATATAGATATTGAATCATCATTAAATAGAAAAAGGTCAAACTTTCCCACCCTGCGCAAATCATATTTTCTTTCAGGCAAGTTGTCTGAGGAAACTTCTGGTGGTGAAGGTACTTTCATTTCTTTAAATAAAGGATCTATATACAATTGCCTTGGAACATCATCAGCAGTGTATCTCATAATGCTCTGACCATCTAGAAGTTATAAATAAAAGGTACATTAGCAGTCAGATGTGCCAGATGAAAATATGAATTTAAGTACAAATATACTTTCTCAAACATATTAGTATCACCTGCAATAATTTCAGCACCTAAACTAACAAAAGTTTTGATACTGAATGTCGCTGCTATTCACAACCTCACCATGCTTTCAGATCAAGGAACATAGAAAAATGTAGGTCACCCAGTTCCTACAACTATTGAGTTATCAAGATAATGATGTTTTCCACCTTTTAAATGACACTCCATACAAGAATCAAAAAGGAATATCATAATTAGATATTTACATGATGTCCACCATCCCACTGATCATGCCAACTTTTCCAGTGCATGCCAACTTACACAGGTATTCCCTCTTAAAAGTATGAGCATTCACACATGCATACACGTATGTATTTATATGTAGTCAAGTAAGCAAAGACATATTTTGTAAGGGATTATGACAACCATATGTAGAGATATTAACTACTTAATGGCCTTCTGTTCAAGAATTTTGTCTTAAGAAATCATAATGCTGCTAAGGGATCAACAGTGAGTGTGCAATGTCAAATTACTAGCACATATTGGTAGGGAAGAATACAGAAAATGATCAAACTAAAATTAAATATACATGGATATCTAAGGTCAACTTACCTTACTACATTTATGAGATTAGAAATAGGTTTACTCTGTGCAGTCCTTAAGAGGTACGAAATGGGAAGACAACAAGCATTCTTGTATTTTATTAGATTGTACCTACGTTATGTGACTTGGAAGAAGTTTCTTAAAATTTCTTAGAATGTTATAATTTCAGTTGAAAGTTAACTAATTTCATGAATTAATAGTGCAGGGAAGCTCCTAACAGCAAACCAGCAAACTCCCTCTTATTTCTCTTTTCTATCTTCTCCTTCGTACTATTTTTTCTTAATAAATTTTTATATACATATATACAGACTTTATCCATATTATACATGGAAATAAAGAGCGCTGGATTATTATAGAGATGTATGTCAACGACAATGCAGCGCGTTTCACCTTGTTGTGCAGGCACCATGCAAAGCAAAGACATGATAAGTTTCACTTTTTTAACCTACATGCCAACTCATTCTAGAATTTCTCATCTGAGATCTTGCAATCATAGCCAACCTGTGCAAGGACATTAGGTTTGTCAAACAGAAATTTGACAACTTGCATCAAATACTCTGATACAAAAAGAGCAATACCATGATACAAATTCATTAGTTAACTTCAAACAAAGATGAAAATTTTCTCACGGTGAGACATTTCAAATAATTTGATCTCACCTTTTTATCAACATTTTATTAAAGGACGCATATGTGCTATAGCAGTCAATCATTGTAATGATAGAGTTCTTCCAATTCATGTATCTCCTTTTCCTGCTAAAACTCTTGGCATCCCATTTCTCCTATCAAAGAACTTACTAGCTCCCCATATCTACCTTACCAGCCACCATCTTTAAGCGTGTAAGATTCCCACATTTAAAACCATGTTTTCACCACATTGAACATCATATGAAATTCTCAAAGCAATATTTCAAATGCTTTACATACTTGTTACCAACACATCATAGGGCAAGAATGAACAATACTAACAGTATAAATTGTGTAAGTTAATTGTTAGAAAGTACTTTGTGCATTTAACTTTTCATCTACATATGATATGCAAAACATGAATAATGCCGTAGATAATAGACTTTGACTACCTATCATGCATCTTGGCACAAGGCACACATATGTTAGTCAATATACTGGGAACATTAAATACGCACACATGTTAGTTATGCCTTGGAAGGATATAAAGACTTGAAGTAGAGAGTGCAAGATATAAAGCATACCATAGTTAACATCCATTAAGTAAACATGTTCGCCGCTATAACTCAAGAGCAGCTCTTCACTGTTTGGGCTGAATGTAACATGTGTCAGGTGCAATGTTGACTTTCTCTGAAAATAGACAACTTTAAACTTGAAAACAACGGGTTTGACTTAAAAAACAAATTATAATAATCTGATGCAATATCGTGGAGGAAGCAATTCAAAAGGCTAATAATTGTTTCAAAAAAATAAAACAATCATTAAAAAGACAATGATTAGTGTAACAATCATAATAGGTAAATAAGATATAGCGACGAACTGTGAATGCCAAATTTACAATGTCATACTTAGAACATATATAATCAATACATAATGCTGAAAGCTTCTAAACATACACGCTCAGAAAGATGCATTGGGCAGAAATAATTAACACAAGGAGGTGGCTTCATTTTCAACTGGCAAGAGCTCAAGGGTGGAAGCATTCTTCGATCATACAACCGAGCAAACGCATCACTGTGCAAGCACCAACGGCAGGAGAGCAAAAACATGAAAATAAAAATTATTTGAAGTAACAGTCCTCATTTTAAAGTTCAAAACAAGTGTTGTGGGCTGAAGGAGCCCAAAAAGGTTACCTGCCACCAACAAGGAGTTGATGGGGACGAGTGGTACTGATGTCACAAGACTTTAATGCCAGACATTGCTTAGGAGAATCAGCCAGCGATTTCTTTGCTCCGCACCTAAGATCAAGCTGCCACAACACACCAAACATGAAGGGAAAGAAATTAAAGCAACAGCTACAAATATAAAATTAATTTGTAAACATCAAAGCGTAAGAAGGCCCTTGTCATAGCAATCCTTTAAGCACCAAAACAAATGTATGACATAATAATACACAGGCTAAACACATGAACAAATAGCATCACAAGACAGATAAGCTATGAAAGACCATTTAAGAATCCTACGTTAAAAAAACCATAAAACATGACTAACTTATGAAAATCCAAGCATCTCCACCAAGTATCTTGATGTTGATAACTATAACAGTAAAAAATCTGGTACACCACATTAAAAAACAAAATTACAACCAGAATCAAACAATTTCATCCAGTATTAAATATAACAAAATATACTAGATACTCAAATGCAAATTAATACAATTCTCCTTAACAAGAGCAAGTTAACAGCTGCAATTCCTGGTGTATAGATAGAATAAAACCCTATCTAACAAAGTCAGAGTAGCATAATGGCAAATGAAGCACCATTGAATAGGTTAGTTGCATGTTGAAAAGAACATCACACTTTCTGAAACTTAATCACTGGTGGACAATGATAGACAGAAAAAGTGATAGGACTGCTTGTCTGTGGATCTTCTCAGAGCCAATAAGGCAATAACCATAATAGAGGGTCATTAAGTCTTACCTACTTTGGCTAAATCTGGAAAGTTTACTTAACAGTGGGCAGAAACTTCACAAAAAAGCACAAAGATGAGCTAGAGGATGAAGCCAATTAAGTGGAAGTAAAGCACCGTGTAGCCATAAAAGTATCCCGATGCCAGTGGGCAAGCATCAGATAAACAAGAGAGGCCAAGCAAGTTTCCTTCATAAGTAGCTCAACCAAACCTGACTCCATGAAGAAAGATACAAGAGATCACCCAAAAAGGGCTCAAACTTGAGCCACAGGTGCACCAAGAATGGGAGAAAAAATTAATAATCTCATTGATAATCTATAATGCAACTTAGTAAACATACTCTACAATTTCATATTGGGAGCCCAACATTAAAATGCAAAGCTGCAGAATTGACAGCTCACCCTGTTAAGCAAGGCTCGCCGAACTAGTACCAATAGGCGTACTGGTCGGCCACCGGATCGGTTCGAACCGGTACCACTGATTCGGCCTGGTTCACGCATCCAAAAATCCAAAAAAAAATGGCCTAACTGGTATGGGCCAATACTGTTTTTTAACGCCGAACCGGACCGGTTCAGTACGGGCTGAACTGGCATTCTTTGCTGTTAAGCAAGTTGGCAACAACATGTAAACAGATATTATTACATGTAATTTAACTTAAAACAAACCCGTACTTTGCCCACACAGTATGTGCCATACAAAAAAGATCCGCATAGTAATATACTTTCATATGTTGTCTCTGCCCCATGCATGAGTTTGGGATGTGCCTCCATCTCAATTAAGGGTGGAGTTTGTCAACCAGTCCTCCTTGTATTCCATTTGATTTTTATATGAAGAGATTTACAAATGTTTATTACAACTTTCCTAAATGTTTTTTTAAAAAAAATTTAACATTTCTTTCAGGACCTACTCTTATTATTACATTATCAATTCTATCCGAATTGTTTTTCAGTATGTTTATGGCTTTTAATGGTCTTGTAAATACCCAGTCGTCATAATTCCATTCAACCAAAATCAACTTAAGATAGAAAATATTTCAATTCTTCAATCTGAAACTCACAAGCTTTTCCATCGAATTTGATGCAAGGGTTGCTTTATTGATAATAACAACCTAGCTAGATGGTTCACCTACAGCAGTATAACCCTATAGTGTAAATAGTAACTTCATCATTTTGGTAAATCTCCTTTTAGCAAATCACAATTCTTTGTTTAGTGATACTCTATTTTAGTTCATTTTCCTTCCAAAGCAAGCGAACATCATCCTTTTTACTGCATAATTTGGCACTAATTTTCAAACTTTTAAATATTTTTTTTTTTACATGCATCAAGGTAGATCTTTAACCTCTTACCAGTAGGCCTCAATCAGGCAACCAACAATGAGTTGCATCATAAACATGGTATCACTTGTTGCAACTTCTTCCAAAAGAAAAAAAAGGTAACATATTATGGCATGTAAATGTCAATTTAAGAGACAATCGTAGACCAAGTTACAATTATCTCCAAATTACAGAAACGTTCCACAGTTGCCCTTGAATTTGTTAATCAAAACATTCTTTTCCTAATTTTTTTTCCCAAGAATATATATAGCATGCCATTTGATATTTGGCAACTTCATGAATAATCCACGATTTTAATGAACAAACTGTCATTTTTGATGAATTGTTCTGTATCTTGTTCAATTACGCCTACTCATCAAATTAACCAATTTCTATACTCATTTGTTTCAAAGCACAAAATTTCCAGTTTTCCTCAAAACTAACAGCATTTTGATAAGAAGAATTTTGATAAATCCATTGCACAGTAGCCTAACAGCATTCCTGTGGCTGTAGAAAAACCTTTAAATGACAAAATAGAACCTAACTTGATGTCCAGTTCAAAGGATTTGGCAATGTATAGGAATGACTGGGACGTGGCATCCAATAAGCCAACCCCTTGGAAGTGAAGGAATTATTTTTCCCATGTTTCATGATAAATAATATTCCCATTTTCAATCTAATACTTTGTACTTCTCCTGCAACTGTTATATAGGGCATATAAACTGGAGTTCCCAAGTTACTGAATAAAAAATGAAACAAAGAAAAGGAGAAAAAGAAGCATTCGGATGTTTATCGTTGTCTAATGTTATCCATATAGCAAACTTGCCTCCAGTTGAAAGAATACCTCCCATAGAAGGCATTTATCATATAAATACTATCCATATAAGATACTGTCCTTTCATAAACATATGTCAAGTGTATAACTGTATCTGCTTGTCAGTGAGTACATTCATTCTATAAATCAGACTTCATGTATTCTTAAAACCACATAGGAAAACATTAATAACAGAGGGGAAACGGCCATTAGAAACCTTTGATAAAGCAAAAAGGTCAGTAGGACCATTTGCAGAATCGATTGCTGAAAATATAAATCTCCTCAGTGTAGAAAAACTAGGTTCCTTTCTGAATTGGCTTGACAAGAAAGATGCACCTAACATAACATTAGTAGGAATGCATACTTCTCTTGCAGCGGGGATGGTTATTTACATAGACCAATTATAGCATACTTAAAAGATCATTTACTTACTAGTACATTACGGCATTCCTGGTTTGAAGATCCAGCAGGCGGGCATGAACCACTTTCACGTAAGTCATGCTGTCTCACAGTCCCGTCCTCACTCGCACTCCATACTACATTAGGATTTCCAACTTCCACCTAGATAACAGAAGACGGCAGCATAATAACGGCCATTCAACATAAATTCAGAAAATCCAGGTCAAACCAAACAAGTCCGACACATCAAAAAGACTGCAAATTGAAAGACATGTTTAAATATGATGCTGATGCCTCAAGGAAAAGTAGCATTTCCAGATCATGAGTCATGGAATGACCAATCTACAGACAAACCATGAAATTTCATATAACCACATATTATCTATAGAGTTGGAATATTACAGCTAGCTTCTTGACCCTCCTCGAGTGACACTGGTACAATGCTGCAGGTTCTAGAGCAATTTCTTTAGATCTTTTCCCATTTAAACGAGATATATTGAAAAGCCGAACCTACAGCAAGAGTTTAGTAATTACATACTAACAATCTCAAACGACATAAACAAGAATACTTTTGGCAGTATGCGTATAACCTCTGCATCTCCAGCCCCTGACACAACAAGTTCATCAGATGTCTCGGGGACAAATTTTGTGCAAAATATGTTGGCAGAATGCCCAGTCTCAACACTATGCAAAAGCCTCCAGTTGTTGTAACTCCATATATTAATCTGCAGGAAATAATGCAGAGGTAATCATAGACATGGTATGAAACTTCTTTTCTTCAGCTACTTAATGAGGTCATTGTTGGTGAATGAAGCAAACTAGATTAAAAAACACAGTAAAGGGTCATCATAGCTGGAAGAATGAACTAACGTTGTTGATAGAATCCATACGATAAAATGTTATTAGCATCAAAACATGCAAAACACAACAAAGAAGGTGGGAAGGAGGGGGAAGAAGATACACACACACACACACATATATATATATAAAGAGAGAGAGAGAGAGGCAGTAATCTATGCAACCACCTATTGATGGTGAACAGATAAGGACAGATTTTCTGTTCCCCCCATGAAAGATAGGCCATCATTGTAGGAACGAGGAAAAGAAGAAGAATCCGACTTAACAAAAAAAAGTCCTTATCTGGTGATCTTTGTAAAATAAGGATAGGTTTTATTGAAGTTACAAAAATTATTCAAATTTGATATTGCTCATGGTTCAAAGTAGCACAAGAGATAAAAAAACAAGAACATGGTTCTTATACAGGTTTTGACAACATTGCTTAGCAATCTCAACTTCTAAAAATCTACACTATAAATTGCAATTAATAAAAAAAATTAGGATTATGGAAACATACAATAGCTTTTTAACGTTTCATGCATATCGGGCATGTCTATATGATTCAATACAAAGCAGTGTTGATTAATCAAGCAAGGATATGAAAGCATGTATCATGGTGATGACACCATAATATGTTATGTATGTAGCAATATCTGTGGCAATCTTGACATAATAATATGAAAAGGATAGCATTGCCTGAAGCCTTTTAATCACCACCCAATCACAACTCTGTGTAAACAAGGCAAGTTTCAAGTGCCAGCATATGTGGGGCCAGAACATGAACTCAGCATGGGTTGGCACCGCACCTATTAATTCTTCTCTTAAAACACTTTCGTTTAAAAAGGGTTCCAGCCTTCCAGGTTCTTTTTTATTATTATTATGACATGGTGCAGCATGCATGCTAATACAGGAAGGCCAGTGGCCAGCACGCCCACTGCTACCAGAACCTAAATTCTCACTACAAGGCTTACAGGAGTATAGCACTACATCTGTCAAAGAATCAACTTTAAGAAGAAAAGAAAAGGTAACATCACCCTATGATCATCAAATAGTGCACATTGCTCATGTCTTAATAATTTTGTGGAAGAACCAAAAAAAGACAATTCTGGCCTAAAGAATAACCTTTGCATTCTTCTATACATATGTAGGATATCATATGGGTTATTTAGTTTAATTTTACCAGATTTCTTGCACAATCGATACATATATCACAAAGTGTTTCAACAGTATAAAATAACATTCATCATATACCAGACAGAATTGCATAACTCACTTTAAACTTTTAACTTAGTCAGGAAAAATAGTAAAAAATACTGTAGCATATAAGCCAACATCAAAACCAACATATTGACTTAATGCTTTCAGATTAGTTAACATGAAATATTTCTTTTGACAAATAAGTTCAGAGAAATATACTCTTGTATCATCTGATCCAGATATTAGAAGAGAGCCTTTTGAGTTCCAAGCAATTGCATTAACACAGCCTTGATGGCCCTGTCACGAAAGGCCATAAGTAATAATTAACAATAATGGCAATGAAAATGAAGGCAATGTAAACAAGTACAATTAGTTGCTACAAGAAATGACTAACACTACTCAAAATCAAAGTAGGCATTGCAGAAGAGGGTTACAATTAAGCTCAAAACCAAATTGTTCAAACTCAAGATCATATGCTTGAAAGGAATAAACAATAAATGTTAAGCAGCAACTCACTACCAAATGGGAACTAACTCATTTTAACTTGTAAGAAAACAAGTGCTATAACTTCTTGATGCCTGCAAATCGATTTGACTGTAAAAGGATTTGCAGTTGCACAATTTGCAATTGCAAGAACTGCTTTCTTTAGGGTTGTCGGCAACTATAACTGCAATGCATTGGGTGTTGTTTCATTGCATGGTTAAGATCAGATTCCTGTACATATATATATATATATATATATATATATATATATATATATATATATATATATATATATATATATATATATATATATATATATATATATATATATATATAAAACACGCGCACACGCGGAGAGAGAGAGGAGGTGGCAGAGAAGGATGATGGGCAGCCTGCGATGGTGGCAGGAAGCGGCAGTGGAAGAGGAGGAAGGAGGTGTTTGCCACTGGAGGGAAAGTGGATGGTGGCAGACAGCGATGGGAGAGAGAGGGGGGAGCGAGCGAGCGAGAGAGAAAGAGAGAGAAGCATAAGAGGAGGACGATGATGCACAGTTAGTAGTAGAGGAGGAGGCAACAGTGTAAGAAAGAGAAGAGGTGGACAAGAAGGACAATAGTGTGTAGCTAGTGATGGTGGAGAAGGGAGGCAACGGAGAAGAGAGACTGATAAAAAAGGATGAAGGCAACTAATAGTGCAAGGGGAAGAGGATAATTGCAAATGGTGGTGGAAAAGAGAGGAAAGAGAGGTGAGAGAGGACAGGGAATCACCAAACAGGTAATGGGGGGAGGGGGAGAGCATGCTTGCAGCCTGGTGTGCTACGAGAAGGGAGAGTTGTCTCGATCGTGTGGGTGGAAAAGGTTTCGCACCCCACTTGCAACTTAAGTTGGAAAAGCTTTTGCTATCAATTTTACTGCAAAAGATCCAGGAAATTTTTGGCCCCCTTTTTTGGTAACCTAGTTGCAGCATCGCAAACGAGTTGCATATAATCAGACAACTGCAAATAGCTGCCCGCCACTCATTTGATGCAGTTGAGTTTTAAGACTACCAATTGCAAGAAACCAAAAGGCCCCTAAAATCATAAGTGCAAAATGTCCACTGAAAATCTCAAAATCCAAAAGGTTCTTAAACATCAAATGGAAGTGTGGAACAATTCCACAATTATGTTTCAAATATCAGAAGGGATCCAGGTCTAGAAATCATTTACTCATATTTTCTTCTTCACTATTTCTTTTTCTTCTACTTTGATGCAGTTCAAACTGAGAATCACAGTTTCAGACTAAGGGAAGACAAAAACCAGCATCTGGAGGTAAACTTTTAGGCTAAATGTTCTACTTGAGCTTATGATTTTTTTTCTTTTGATGATAAGTTTATGATTTTATAAAATATAAAAAAGTTTATGATATTATATAATTTTTTAAGTGTTCTACTTGGTCTCTTTTATTTGTCGCGGTCCATATTTGAGCATTGGGCCTTAACTTACCAAGTTCAGGATATCAGAGATTAGATGCTTTATGATGGACCCTAATTTTTGCAAAGCAAGGAGGTGCATGTTTGCTATCAATTATCATACCAGTGATAAACATGGGAAGCATCCAATCTCTCTTTGGTGCAAATGAAAAAGGATGAAAAGAGAAAAGAAATAAATATGGGAAGTGAAGAGGGAAGAGAAAGAGAAGGGATGAAAAGAGGAAAGAATAAGTAGAAAGGAAGGTAGCCTACTCGATCCAGATTTCCCTCCCTTCTAATCAATCATGCATCTCCAAAAGGCTTCCTTTTCTTCTTATTGTAGCCATCGGGTGGGTTCTAGGAAGTCTATGTTGTAGGCTCTTGGACTATTTAGAGTTGTAGGATTTTATTATGAAGTGTAAAGTTCTATACTTCTTCTTTCTCCTTCCCATGCATGCTGCTTCCAATGTGTTTAACTATCTAGAGCTTGGAGGCTGGAGGAACCACCTAATGAACATAAAATTATTCCTTGTTGCTGGTTTCCAGCAAAGAAGATCAAGACTGTCAGACAACTATTAATTATGGATAAACCTAAATATTAACCACAATCTCCAACTCGAGGTCCTGGACAAGAGTGGTTGAAAGATCTGTGATTAACTCAACCTCGACAAAATATAGCCAGATCCTTCAATATAGCCAAAAATACCCGCATATGACGTAAACACGGAATTTGGTAAGACACTCAGACATGGCTCCATAGGAGAAATTATTATATATTGAAAGATCCAAAACTTAGACACACACTCAACACAGGAATCTGAGTCTATGTAGCTTAGAATAAAAATCCAAATATGAACTGCAATATCAAACCCCAGGTTGTGGGCCAGATTATTTCAAAGATCAGTGATCCATATATATAACTCAACCTCAACATGATAAGTTTCCTCTCTAAGTTATTAGTGTCAGTAATAAGAAACCAAAGTCCATATATATGACCAAATAACCCTACCTTCAACAAGAATGGCATTATCTGCATTGATTATAATCATGTGTAAGCTAGAGAACTTTCTAGCCCGATGAATAAGCAAAACAATAAAGCAGAATCTTCAAATAAATCAATTTGACAGGCAAATTTAAGGAGAAGCTAGGGTGCTCTACTTATAGCAGGAGGGCTGTTCAGCTGTTCCCTAAATTCCCATTGATGAAGCCTCATATATACCCATGGAAGAAAAAATACAAAAAGCTGGGGCACAATGGACCACACCACTGCTTTTTCATATTTAGACCGACACAAAAAGGAATTGATCATAAAATTGGCATGTCATACTCTATATGATTATAGGTTGATTTACGACATATGAAATAAAATACCTTGGCAAAATTCTTACATGCATGGCAAAACTGGGTTAAAAACTTAAAATTTTATGATAACAGTGTAGTTTTGCTTTTCTAGCACAGACTTACAATTGCAGCAGAAATTTTTGCACAATGAATTGGAAGCAAAGAAGTATCAAAAAGCCTCTTTCCTCTTCTCTTAGTGTTCTCGGTGAAGGATAAAATAAATATGTCATGGCCGTAAATAGGTACCTCGTTAGTGCAGCATATAAGACTACCTTTCCTGGTTGAATTTTTAAGTGCTCCACATAATGCAAGGTAGAGCCATCTGGAATATCTATGACTAGGGATCTTCTAAAGAGTCAGAAGACAAGCATAAAAAATATGGTGGCAACACTAGGAGAAAAAGATCGACTACATGTTCAACCCAGCATGAAGTGTAGATAGAATCACATGATTAAACTTTTTTCCATATAAGTTTGGACGTACATATGTTCAGGTCCTTTTTATGAATATGAAATCAAGTTGTGATAGAGTATTTTGAAAAAGAAAGGTTGTCTAGCTGACTTCTGATTACGAAAACATAAGTACAAATTTAAAAGATGAACAATGCTTGAAGCACTAAATAAGACTCTAGCCCATTGTAAAAATGAAAATCCAAAGTAAACTACAAATAAAGCTAGGAAAACGTGACATTACATATTTAGTGTCTTATCTTGACAAAGTAAATACCATTCAAACTTGTTAACAGCTTCTCTTTAAAGTAACAAATTCCTTTTCTCGGCCCCAAGACCCATAAATTGTTCTAGGGCTTCATTAGTCAAGTCATCACATAATAGTAAAAGCTATGTTAGCTATGTTACCCAACTAAACAATTGATAACCAGAAATACACGAGCAAGACATCAAGCATACAAGGCACAAGAAATTACAAGCAAATAAAGTCAATCTCATTATTATTTTTTTGCCATAGCATTCACTTCTTAATGTTTACAGGATCCAGGAAAGTAAACATTGCTTGGACAAAAACACCATAGAAAAGCAGAATAGAACTTCTATAACAACTCATACCTCCATAACTTCCTCCAGGGCAAGCCTTTGTATCAAAGATGAATGAAGTTGCAATCTGCGATTCACATCCTACATAACAGCACGAAAATTGTAACTCCGAAGCAGCAATACAGTCTACCAAGATCAAACCAAGCTACAAAACTTCAGTAAGCCACTGAAATAAATAATAAGGTTGATGTCCTTCAAAGTGGCTAGAATTCTGATAAATGTATCAGCATGCACTACAATGCCCACAAAAAATAACCACAGTAGGGTGTGAACCGTGAAGGTTATTTGTATAAACAACACCTAATTTTTTACATATTTGGAAGAAACAGCAATGTTAACTGGAAAGTTCGGCATGATAGAGAAAAGAGCTACTTGCATTTAACATTAATTGCCAGGAAAAGCAAATGCTTTTATTACATAAAGAAATTTAAAAGAAAGAAAAGACAGGACAGCAAATCAGGAAGAAAGAAAATTAAGTAAGAAGTAAGGTCAGCACCCAAATTATCACTAAAACAGGAAGAAATTATGCAGCTTGAGAACCTAAGGCTGCTTCAGAATATTTTCATACCTAAAATGACCATAAAAACTACAGAACTTCTATGATTGTTTCCCTTAATATACGAAGAAATTAAAACAATAGTAACGGCAAGGTATTTCGAACCGGTACTGGTAGCCGTACCGGTGGCCTACCGGACCGGTTCATCGTTCTCGGTACCATTTCGGTACCGGGCTCATACCGAGGGCCGGAAGCCGGAGAAGACGAGATGAAAGAGAGAGCGAGCGAGGGAGGAAAGGAGAAGGAGAGGCCTTCGCCAGAAAGAGAGAGCAAGCGAGGGAGGAAGGGAGAAGGAGAGGCCTCCACCGCTAGCGGAGGGCCGCAGGGGGCCGGACGCGGTTGCGGAAAAAATTTTGAAATTTTTTAAGTGAAGTGGGCGACTCGCTTGCCGACTTCACTTAAAAAATTCCATTTTTTTTCCGCGGCCATGGCATCGGCCTCTACCGCGCCCCCGCGGCCTCCACCGCCCCCCCCCCCCACTAGCATTGTCACCCCCCCTCGGCCTCCGCCGGCCCCCCGAGGCCCTCCGATGGCGGCGGAGGCCTCTCCTTCTCCCTCCCTTCCCCGCTCGCTCTCTCCTTCTCTTCTTCTTCCCCGGCTTCGGCTAGGTTATATTGGCACGGACTGTGTACGGTTTTTCATGGCTGAACCGTACCGGTCAAGGCCCAGACTGGTACAGTACGTGCTGAACCGGCCAGTACCGACCGGTACGATACGAACCGGTTCAGCATACCATGGTCAAGGATCGCCAAGCCGATACCTGTAGGCATACCGGTCGGCCACCGGACAGTTCGGTATCGGTTCGAACTGGTACCACTGGTTCGGCTTGGTTCACACACTCAAAAGCCCAAAAAAAAATTGGCCTAAACGATACAGACCAGTATCGTTTTTTAACGCTAGATTGGTTCGATACAGGCTGAACCAGCCAGTACGGATTGATTCAGCATTCCTTGCACACTATGAAACATCCTTCTAAATACAAATATCTAGAATGTTTATAATAAGTGCAACAAGATAAGGCTTAGTGCGGTCCTTGGTGTAAGCCCACTATGACTGGAAATACACTAATGATCGTTAGAGCTCCAGCATACATGTCCCTAAATATCAATACACCAGTTGATTGAATATCAATATACCAATTAAGAAAACCTCTCCTCCTAATTTCTTATGACCTACTTAATTAACGCTCTTGGTTTCTTAGACAACGTCCAATATCTATTACATCTCCAATGTCTCTTGCACATGTATATGGATATATGGGTGTAGTTATAATAAAAACAAGGAGAAAAGAGGTAGGCCCAAATTCATTACAAATGACATATTATCCTTCTTTCGATCCTGTGCATTTGAAATATAATAAGACTATAAGAGTAATCTCGTAACCTAACCGGGCATTAAAATTGTCATCATTTACCATGTGATTAACATGTTTGGATGCACCTAATCCCCGGAATGCCTTTATCCCTTTTTTTCTAGAGACATAAGAATAAAAACATGATATTTAGGTCATGTGGTTATGAGTTTAAACCCTCATTCCCAACCTACTTGCATTATAATTCTGCCAAATAGAATGCATGCATATACATGCATCCTCGTGTATGTACTATACCCATATATTGTGGTCTTTATCATTTCCTCTTAGCGCAATGCAATGTTAAGGAAAAGATTCTTGGATGCCTTGCTTCTTAATATGAAGGTTTTCAAGACATTTTAGAAAGGTCATTGTATAATAGAAAACACGAATTTAACTGCCATGGACACATTATTATCATGCCAATCCTTACAAACACATGGCACTTGTACGACAACCATGCTAATGCATGCCAAGAGTGTCAAGAACCAGCACAGCAAGGCACAAACTGAGCCAATGCCAAACTGGCCCACCACTATCACATGATACCTCAGTAAATGGTCTTAAGAGAATCTGTTTACCTTTATCCCTTATGCATCTCTCATAGAAATTATTTACCATTAGTGAACATTATGAAAAATTAAAATTGTCCAACAAAAGGATTTGTCAAAAGCGCAACTTTTGGTGACTCAGTGAAGTACAAATATTGATCATTGAAAGGCATGCAGAATCGGACTTGAGAGAAGATTTTTCCAACAAGGGCCATCTGGCTTAAGGAAGCAGATAAGCATATTTCCTTCTTCCCGAAAAATGCCAATGGATTAACATCAAATCAAAATTGTTCAGATATGGAGAATGGAAGGGCCATAGGTTTCTTTAAGAGCTGTCAAACATCAAAAATAATTTTATCTGAATCAAGAATTAGATACCTGTGGGAACATATATGGTCTCAAAATATTGATTTTGGAGCGTAGAGAAGGATTTTGGAGAGAATTAATTTAAGACTTTGTAGACAGAATGGCTGGGAAGTAAGGTTTAAATCCTGCTTGTTTTATTTGATTGAACTTCTAAGCAACATTATAGACCCATGACGGTATAAGAATTTTTAATGATGTAAATGCTTTGGTAAGATAAGTTAAAGTGGCTTCCAAGTTTCATCACTCTTATCCTTAAAATGGAGGTATCGGAGAACATCAAATACTATTGACCAATTACTCTTTGAATCGGGTTTATATAATCAAAACAAAGGCCTTGAATTGTTCAATTTAGACTCATGATTTGCCTTTAAGGGGAATAACAACAAATCCTTTTGTAAACAAAAAGATTTGCCTCTGTAGTTTAAATGAAACAGTTCATCCCTAAAAAAGAGCAACATACCCCTATACCTCACTTGTATTTTCTTTTATTTCATAAAAAACCGCCCCCACTAGATTTGAATTTACAAAGATAGGCTCATAAACCAGATAGTTTTTCATCATAGTTTCAAGAGCAATAGCATCATGATAAAAGATTCTCCATTATATTCCATATGTCTCCCGTTCATAGCGCCCCTTAAGTTTGTTTATATATTCAACACTAATTGAAGATTACCATTTACTACTAAAAAATGGAGGTAAGAAAACTTTCGCAGAAATAAAATGTCCCCCTAGCCAAACTAATGTAAAAAGGGTTGTTGCGCAAGATACCTTTTGAAAGGTGAACAGATAAAGTTGACAAATCTTCCAAAATAGCTTTAGGATCAAAGCACAAGTAAACAATTAATTTGACAGCAAATATACAAGAAATACTTCACAAGCCCAATCAAATAAGTGTTCACCATACCTTTTCACCAACAAATGCAGCCTGGCATGTATAAATAATCATCAACTCTTATAACGCTATCTATCATCTAGATGGCTGAGTTGAAATTGTGGGAAATGGTTTTATTTAGCATAAAAAAGTCGTGAGCCTACGACAGTCTAGTTTTCTTTAGGAATATCGTGATTACTAGGCAAACATAGCCTCCTAGGCTTGACAAGTGTAGCACATAAATGCATTGTTTCATAGTTAGCAATCCAATGTGACAACAAATCCATACTTGATGCTTGCAATCCATTATATAGATCTATGTGATTAGTGTATAACCACTTGAACCAGCTGCTTCAAATTTTGAAAACATTAAAAAACCATCTATAGAACAAATGTTAGCTTCGACGACTTTTCAGATATACCAACAATGAAAACACACAGTTTTTATGTATCCACATATGCTTCTACTAGTGAGCTTTTGCTTTCTCCATGAAACACCTCCAAACTGACATCCCCTTCCACTTTACATCCATCATATCCCCCTTTGATCGTTCTCAAACTATATAACAACCTAAAACAGAGATTGGATGCTCTATGAACAAGAATAACCACAGATGCCTCGGCTTTAAAGAACCATAAAGAAGCCCTCCAACCATAAAGAAGCCCCCCAATCATATAGCATCTCCATTTTTCACTGTACCATCAGTCCGATTTTAACCCTTCAATGGAGTCAAACACTAGCAGACCTCTTAAAGTTGAATCCAGAAACAGTAATCAATGCCAAGAACCAGAAAAATTACACAAACGTCGAATACCCACTCAACTCGGAAACATTTGTACCACTTAAAGAATCATCCAGACAGGCCCAATTTTTCTTATCATTCTGCCCAGCAGATCTCAGAAAATCAAGCAATTGAAAACTGATAGTCCGACATTCTCTTGGTGGCTCCAGGACAGAAAAGAACCCAGAACCAGAAAAGAAAAGAAAAGAAACACTTCCAGATCACAAGAAAACCCAGAAAAAGAAAAGAAAAGAAAAGAAAAGAAACATGGAACGAAAACAAGAGCAAGAGCGAAAAGCGCTAAAGAAACAGAAAGAAAAGAAGAATTGTAATACACGGCGTGGTGGAATGAGGTGAGATTAGGAGGGGAGGGCGAGAATACCGGGAGGGAGTCGATGCGCCGGCTCTCCACTAGATTGGCGAAGTTGCCGTCGGGGAAGCTCCACGACTCCATCAGCCACGAAGCGAGGACCAAGATGGGGGTGGGGAATCCCTAACCCTAGCTCTTCCTCCCTCTCCTTCAAAAACGAGCGAGAGGGCCTTATTCTCTCTGTAACCCTGCCGCTTACTCTCTATAAATTCTTTTCTTTAGGTCGGTTTGGGCGCGGCAGCGAAGCAGAGAAGGGAAGAGAAGGGAGAAGGGAGAAGGGAGAAGGGGACAAGATGCCAGTCTCCGGTCTGACGCCACCCGGTTCGTGGTTTGCTCTCATCTACCCCTCCGGTTGCCTCAACCTGCTTCCAGTAGGTACGATCGAGCACTCTTGACAATCGGCCCACCGGATCGGATAGCGACCCGGTAGAAGCAAACCTTTCATCCATTAGTTGACACGTGGCATATTTATAAGGCCCGACAAGCGAGCGACCTGGGCTTGGATATTGGTACTGTGGACCCGACCATTGAGTTACTCAAATTAGAACAGTGATTGGCTTTTAGGTTTCTGTAAACCTAATTGGTTATTTTCAATTACATAAATCAATGTTTAAATCGCACTCAAAAGTGGAGTATTTTCTTTCGCTATAATATTGAAGAGGCCATTATTTTGAACTATGCTTTTGGGAAAGAGTGAATGTTTACTAATCCTTGCTCTTGTCTGCCGGTTATTTTCATTAAGCATATTATGACAATTTAGAGAGAGAAACTTTCTTATGTACTCAATTGAGTTGGTCAAGTGAAACTCTGAAATTTGCAACTTGCAGAAGCTTAAATAGATATCGAGCTAACTAATCTTACTCTGAATTGCATTTTAATCCCAAATATTTCTATAATAATTCATGGTTAAAGAACAGAGACTATTATAAACTTGGTAGCTGGCCAGGAGTATTTAAACAAGAAGTCGGTGTCATAAGAGCCAAACTTATTGAAAATTTTAGGCATGAACTTGAGGCTAAATTTGATAATTTTAACGACGTTTGTACAAAAATTTCGAAGAAACAATCCCCTTCCGATCTAAGTATGATCAGTCATCTGGATGCTCTGTTCGAAATCATGTCCTAAAGGAACTAGATAATGTCTTCCAAAATATCCATTTCCAGATCTGTTAGAATGACTCCTCTACGTGACTACGTCCCATAGATCCCCATAGATCTTCTTATATTTGGTCTTAACTCCCAACACTTCACCCCGAAGAATAGCGAACTTCACGTTCTGATTGCTCAATTGACTATGATGTTCAAATCATCTAGCCGTACTCGCGAGTACTGTCATTTGTGTGTTTCCACATTTTAGGGTGATATTGTAGTTGGATCTCCTAGAAGCTGATTTACGTCTTGGTTGTTTAACTGATAGAAAGAAGTTTTTTTCGAAAGAAAATAATGACTGAAAACTGAAAAGAAGTTAGCATAAACTCTATCACAAGCATCTGATTCGTGTAAAACTTTCCAAGTTTCACTTTTTAACACTTCTTATTAGATTAAACTGTTGCTGAAGGGACAAAGAGAGAGAGATGCCTACCTTGCAGAGTATATTCGAGAAGGTGACATCGTCGTTACTGAAAACCACAAATGATGCGAAATCAAGTAGGGACGAGCAGATGGAAGAAACTAAGCAAGGTGACAAGAATCACCAGCATGGAGGACAATGAGAGGAGCTAAGAAAGTGGTGCTAAGATAGTTTTATAAAAAAAACTCAAATTGAATGACTTTCATAAAAATGAATGTTTGGTTGGTTTCATAAAACCGATTTTTCACAAGATCTATTTTAAAGAGAATACTGTTAAGTTTATCCGTATCGAAAAAATTCCCATGCAATGAAACAATCACTTGGTTTGCACTATTATTTTCTAAATAACCTTATATGGAGCAACCAGCTAGCTAGACTAGTAACACTCTTATGGTTGCACCAAGAGATCTCAGTTCAGATTCTATCTTAACTAAGGCATAGGGTTGCCTGCGTTTAGGAGGGGGTTATTCTCCAAATTGCCTATCAACCTTTTTTATCCCAAATACATAAATAAATTTGTATTTGACATTTATACATTATATAAACACAGAACAGAGATACATACTTTCAAAATAGAGAGCAAAGAAATCGAAAGTATACTCAATCCCAAACTTTCTCATTAAAATTTAAAAGTCTCATAGTCAAATTTATAAATTGCCACAGCATACAGAACTCATCCCGTATGATTTTGAATAACACCACCGCACCCATACCATTTGGCCAAACTGAACCATTGCAATTAGCTTTAATAAAATCTGGTTGTGGGGGCTTCCAGACAACAATGGTGGTTCTTCCTTTAAATGAAGAACCTCTACCTTATTTGCCACTCTTTATGCCTCCCACTAGGCTCTCTACTGGACTTTCCTCGCGTGTTGTAACATAGCAGAGATAAATTAATGAACTTTACCTAATAAATAAAGTTGTACTTCAACTCATGATAAATAGCCTAACATCAAAAATAATTAATGATATCTGTCTGGAGCCAGGATCTGATCCATAAACAGATCTACTGGCAGAGCCAATGGGTTTTGTAACATTTCAGTATACGAACCAGAGATTTTCCTATGCACAGTTTGCGGCCCAACCCTGTGGCTTAGAAATCTCACGCCTCAATTCGCTAAGAGCAGTCGAAAAGAAATGAGAATTTCTGGAAAATATTCATGAATCAAGACAAGATCACACTCAATCACAATTCGCAATTTCTTATGAATCGAAAGCGATATTAAAACAAAATCATCATTCAGACTTGAAGCAGTATCAATTGATCAAATTGGTAGTGCAAACCAGTAACATCGATCAAACAGCTGAACCACTCAAGGTCAACACTACAGAGGGGACAAATGATTAAGACATGACAAATGACAGTGGACGCAGATAGATCGACAAACATAGATCACGCAGATGCAACCGTGGAAGCCAAAGTGGCACTCAGCCAATAATAGTCCTTAAACCATATATATCAACGACAATGCATGGGCACCCACTTTTCCCAGTTCCAGCCCTCGGCCATTCACTCCACAAATACCAATCAGGCCTTCCGACAGGGTCCAATCATGCCACCTCGCATTAGCTCAAAAAAAAAAAAAACATGCCAGTTGGATCACCATCTAGGCCACCCTTGCATCCATGCACGCAACTTTTCTTCATCTAAAACGCCCCCCCAACAAAGGCAAATCATAGAGTCTCCACGTCAAAAGAGAAACAGAGAGATCACCACTCGACTCCCCTACTAGAGACCACCACCAACCCACCTTCCGCTAAAGCTAGATCACAAGCCCAGCAGGGCATCGAAGCTAGGCTGCGGCCCCCGCGCACGCCCTTCCGGAATCCACCGTCACACGCGCACTGCCTGAAGCCCCCCCCATCATGCCCTTTCGGTCAAAAGAAACTGCTCTCACTCTCTCCCTTCGTCACCCATAGGCCCAGCACACGCACGGGCACACAAAGACACTGTAGGACTGCTTTATTGCCCCATCATCCTCCCTTCTCCCCCACCATCAAAAGCCGAGGACACACGCAGAGAGAGAGAGGACTCGCAACCCAGCCAAGAAGTGCTCTGGAGTGCTGATTCCCACCTTCAATCGTTGGAGACGTGTGGAGAGAGCCCGTTGGCTTCTGTCTTTCTCTCACTCATCATACATGGGGAGAGAAAAAGGTCCATTATACTGTTTCTACTGCTGCCAATAACACACACTAAAACAACCACATACATACATACACACACACACATATGCACATATATATATATATATATATATATATATATATATAGAGAGAGAGAGAGAGAGAGAGAGAGAGAGAGAGAGAGAGAGGGGCACTGATAATGGTGGGGCTGCTGCTGATGGTGTTGCTACAGTGGAGTAGCACCCAGAGCCTTGGTTTTCAGCTCGAGGGACATGAGGTAGCGAATGGCTTCGTCGAGGATGGTAGCCACGTCTTTGCCCTTTCCGCCCGGAATAATTCTTCGCAGCACGCCGACGGTCTCTTGTATCCTCGCCCTCTTCAGCCGTTTGTTTCCATGGTTCGAGTCATGGCGTTTTTCCAGCTCTTCTTCTGCCACTCCCCTTTTCTCGCCACCCCTCACGCAGCTCGACTCGGCATCATCGCTGCTATCTTTGGTCCTACAGTCTGCGTGCAATTCATGGTATTGGTCCGCTACCGCTACCACGGAGCTTGCCGTGTCCGCGAGGGATGCGTCAAGTTCTGCATCAACTCTTCTTCTCTTGGCAGCTGGGACGGTAGAGCTAGCAACCTCCTCGGCGCTCCCGCCCGTCATCTCAACCGGGGAGTGCCCCGTGCTGGCTTCTTCTTCCTCGCGGTCATCGTCGGAGTCCGAGTACAGAAGTGCATCGATTTCTTCAGTGTCTTCGTGCATCTCCTCGCCGCCGTGCCCATCGGAAACACTGGTTTCTTTGCTCCCCTGCAGGTCCAGTCCTGGATTCAGGGGACCCGGACTCATAAACAGGGTGCCCGACGGGCTGAAGATTAACCTCGTTTGATCCCCCGAGTGATCGAAAACCAGGAATCTCTTCCGAGGATTAGTGAATTCCGGCAGTCCATAAGCATGGATCGAAGGCGGGGTCAATGCTGTTGTCCTCGCAAGGGATTTGTGCTCTTGAAACACAGGGAAGGGGGTGGCAGCATTGCCGGAGAAGGCACACCCATAAGGATTGAAGAAAGTTGGAAACACCGTGGAATTCGTGTTCGCACCCGGTTGCCGGAGAGTACTCGCCCAGTTCGAGCTACCAAATCGCCATGGTGAGTGCAGCAAGTGGATCCAAGGATCAAAGTCCTTCCCCATCAACAAAAACGAACAAAGAAATCACCTAAAACACCACTTTGGATATAAACACCAACCAATCAGAGGAGTATATAAAGCTACACAACGATTTAAATTCATGAGCTGAAGAAAGCACGAATTACCAGGCAGAAATCAGCTAAGACTGAATGTCTTATCCACAAGAATCCCTTCCGGAAACTGCAAAATTTCCAGCTTTATTTGATGAAGCGGAAGAGAGGAAGCTAATCTACGTAACGGGCTTGAGGAGGTGGCGGAAGTACTGGGCCTGGAAAAATAGAAGGATAAGATTCTTATGCAATTAAGGAAGGCTAGAAAAACTTCAGCTTTGATCTTTTCAACCCTGAAATCGGGTTTTATGCTTCTTTGAGTTCTTTCTCTTCTTCTTCTTATCTTTTACCTGGCAATCCTGTAATGGCTGGAAGCAAGCTATGATCCTAACGATTATGGTGGCGCTACCGGCGATCCCATTCTCATGTTTCAATGCTCGGAATCTCGACTGCGTCGCTGCTTGGCACACCATTACTACTCTCCTTTCCACCGGAAAATGGAAAGAAACCACAAGAAATGGGAAGAGAAGAGAACCCAGTAACTCTTCACAGAAGGCAGCTTAGACGAGTCTAGTAGACCAGAAGAAGAAGAAGTCCCCTTGTTCTCGTCTTTCTCTTTTCGAGGTTTCGATGAGTTAGAAGGGAATATGGCTTCGATGCCGCGTACCAAGAGAAAGGAAGGAAAGCAGTAAAAAGAGGCGAGCAGGGGAAACGGAAGCAGAGTTACAGAATAACCCTACAATACAAGTTCAAGGAAATAACTTTCCGGAGAACATCGACGGAGAGGCTCAGCCACCGCATGCTGTTCAAACTCTTCAACCACTCTTAGATCCCTGCAACACCGAACTCTACATCAGAAGAACACCAAAACTTTCTTCATGAACGAGAAATCACAGTTCAAACCACTTCCAAACCCTTAACAATTGAAAGTAAACAGCTTCGGAGACGGCTAAGCCCCTAAAAAGTTCCAATTTTGAGCGGAAGTTCCAGTAGAATGCCAATAA
The DNA here is from genome assembly GCF_051530095.1 of Phoenix dactylifera. Lineage (NCBI taxonomy): Eukaryota > Viridiplantae > Streptophyta > Magnoliopsida > Arecales > Arecaceae > Phoenix > Phoenix dactylifera. The sequence continues at coordinate 20,530,588 of NC_143201.1, forward strand.
AATTTCGAATAACCAAGCACAAATCTCATGGAAGGAACCAATTTACTAACCTTCGGCCAAAAAGCTTCACATATCCATCAACTCGGAGCGGGAAAAAAAAAACCAAAAAACAACACGAAATTCTTGAGCATATGCACGAAAAAAATCGATTTTTAGCTGAGAATCCTCAAAAAAAACCAATAAAACCAGAGATTCTAGCATAAACCACAAGAAAAGAACCGATTTCTTGAGCAGAGATCGAAAGACTTCAAACATCCATCAACTTACACCCAAAAAACACGGGAAAAAGACCAATTCCGAGGGAAATCCTCAGATCGCTTCGCCCAAAACGGATCGAGAGAACCCAAGATCCAATCCACGCGCGGAACAAGAGAGGAGATCGGGAAGCGGGGGAGCAAGATCGCGGAAGGGGGAAAATCGGAACCAGAATTAATAGAGAGGGGCGTGGATTTTATCGGTTCACCGGGACTAAACTACCCCTCCTCATTAATAATTTTACGAACCGTTCAGTGGTTCTGAAATGTAATTTTTAACAACGTAGTTGCCCTCGTCGTTTAAATTAATAAATGGGGTGCGGTCAAATAAGGTGTTGACCAGAGGGGAAGGCGTGCTCGGACCCATGGGTTATTGTTTGGGGGTTGGCGGAGGGGGACACGAATCTCCCCTGCGGAAATGTAATCGTTCGATCTTTTTATGCCCATAATACCCATGGGATTATCAACCTAATTTCTTGGGTGCCACGGTAAAGGAGCAGCAGGGTTCACGTGAATGAGTGTGTCCACCACACTGGAGAATTGATGAGAATATGTGATTGCAATTAATATATATTTGGGGCTAGATGAAAATTTTTCATCAAATGATGGTGTTATTGCAGTGCAAGGTGATTGGATGATATTTGAATCTAACTCACCCAATGTTCTTTTGAGACTAGGTTAAGTCTGAGATTCCAGTGAGAATTAAACTGTTCATTAGACAAACTGCACTAGAGCTAGAGCTAGATTCAAGTTTTGAAATGAAAGATTTTTCAATGTAATCGAGCTAACATGTGTCTAAATTCATTAGATCTAACTTTTATAAAAATCATGTGCCGCCAATTTCAATTCAAGTTTTAGTCAGCACCTTCATTAACTATGTAATATGGGTTTGGTAAAAACCAAACCAAATCGATATCGTCCAACCACTTCGATCCTCAGTTTTAGTGGCTCCACTTTTAAGATAACAAAAACTATTGAATACAATAGTATTCTCTGAGACATTTTTTTATACTTTGGTGGATGATAAATTTAAAAAAAAATTCAAAATAATTTTATGATCAAATTAATTAATTCATGCACCCTAACTTTTTCAGCTGTAAAATACTATTTCTTGTGAAATGCATGGAGTATACGGCTATCGGTACAAGAAAATTCACAAATATCTATATAATTAATTCTTAGCCATTTGCTCTATATGAAAGTATTATGAGGAAGGTCATAATGAACATACTTAAACATCTTTTAGGCTCAGTAATTTATTGGACAGAGATTTTGAATAAGATTATTTGAAGGCCAATTTTTTCTCTTTCAACAAACTTTCAAAAAAAATTTAAACAAACTATTGTACATATTCTGATCTTGGTTAATTACAAAAACTTAACTCAATAGGATCAAATATATAATTGAATAGATAAATTGAAAATGCTAGATTTATAACAATTGAAACCACATGGAAGATTTACTAATATAAGGGTAAAATTTGGCCAGTTGAAACGGGAATTCATCAACTATTACTTATTTCTAAATTAATACGATTTATTTCTTTCCTTTTGAAAAAAACTCAGAAATACAAGAATAATCTAAATAATAATTCTAATGTCCTTCATTATATGACGTACGTGATATTAGTTCTTCCGTATTTAATTTACATGTCTTGAGAGTGAAAAATTAATCTTGAAAAAGTATGTGTACGGCAAAGTCGCACTACTTATCCTGGTTTGTTTATTCATTTAATGTCTAGTCTAGTGCATGGCTTATGTCCACTTTGCAGTGAAAATTATACTAAAGGTTTAAACTGCATGTGGTTGTGCAATACTTGGCATACATAGAATCAATCTAGTCATATGATTACATAACTGGATATTTCATCTTTAATATGGAGCATCCATGAGTCAGAAAATATATTTTATACTGCACTCGAGATCAAGAGAATAATTTTCTCTCTCAAAAAAAGAAAAAGAAGATTCAAAAAATAAAATTCCTACTTTGCAATGGAAACAAAGTCAAGGACAGCTTTAGAATCACTTGGTGGCAAGAAAAATTTCAGAGAATCTCTTCGCATGAGGAGGCTTTTCAACTCTCAAAAAACATGAGAAAAATGAACCCATAGAAAATGTCAATTGGTCATACTTGTTAGATCAAGCCATTAACGCACTGTTTTATTTCTTCCATCACATTTGACTCCAAAAGCAGGATCATCACATCATTTTCAGTGTATCAGACTTGCACTGGCTCATTCTCACACTACCCTATGGTACCTGGGGTTGCAAGAAAGCTTTTTGGGGATTTGATTCCCCAAAGGCAAATGGTGACGTTGCACCCTATGTAATAAACAAAGCAAGGAGTCACAATATAAAATAGGAGACAGAATATTGCACAAGTACACATGCCATTATATTAAACCCTGCCGAATCTTAAGGGTTTGGAGAAGATCTGCTAAGAAATAGTTCAAGATCACCTATAATACTAGACTACTACTGTAACTTTAGCACGATCTTTTAGTTTCACGCCCAGAGGGGCGTCCTTTTAAGCTTAAATAAGGAGAGATTACAATGGGGTTCATCATTTATTTTTAAAATTAAAATATATTTTACCTTCTATATTTGATGGTGGATGGCTGGGATAGATATCTCTTCCAAGTTTTCATATATTTTATATTCTGATGCTCATAAACGTAGTTATCCTAGATTGGTATAATAAATCTATTTTATCAAAAACATATATTTTTATTTGTCACATATCTACTACGTAAATTATGGTTAGTAGGCACTCTGTTGGTACGGTTGTTGTGACCCTATGCATGGTTGTACGCAGACATTTTATGAAATCAGGAGGTGTTACCCATCCATTTTTTAACAAATCAAAACATTTCAAGTGGATGATCACTTAAATTGGTATATGATAAAGATTGTTGCGTATTTTGCTATTTTAAAGTTTGTTAAGTACACATTTTGAAGCCATTGGATTTCAGTTTGGTCAATTAAATTCTCAAATAGATTCACTAACATTTGCCCAAAAAATTTAGTTGCCAACTAATTTATATTTCTAAAAACCTCGTTTCAACTTGTTTCTTAATACTTAAAAATTCAATTTTGCTTGATATGTTGGTGCACTTAAAAGAAAGCAAGGATTTTTTTTTTTTTTTTAATCCCGTTGTTTGATAAATGCACCAAGCTTTTAGCTAGTAGACTAGTCTTGTTTCTTCTTCTTAGCAAAAGTAGAACTGATTGTGGTGCATTTTAATTAACGTGGTATCTGTAGAGAGATGGAAGAAGTAGAGTGATTCGTGTTATTAAAGATTTGGGACACTTGAGATGTAGTGTTTAATGCTATCAACATTATACCAAAATCAAAGCAGCATCAAGTGAGTATTTTTCATCACAAGACAATATTTTCAAAGACATAGGGAGATAATTACAATAAGATTGCTTAATAATTTATGTTTAGAGAAGTATTGGGCCTTTTTAACTTTTGGTATATTAGTCGTTCATTTTAAATTTCTATGTCCCAAGTTGGCTTGACCTTGCAAGCAAACCAAGTAAAGTCATGTTGCCGACTAAAGACACACATGACAATCTTCTCTAGGCTCAGAAGTAACACCATATTATACTTGGAGAGGGCCTACCAATAGTGCATACACTCAAACACATCTCGACTCATGAGACTTGTGTGTGAGGCCCTCAGATGAGAATTTATTGGGTGGATCATGTCCACCATAGATCCAAGATGAAAGCATTCTCGTGCATATTGCTATTACACATAAAAAGAAGAAAAAGCAACACGAGCTAGGATGATTTCATCCTAGGTCTACGATGATTTTGTTCTACCTAGTAATTTCTCCTATCAGATATTTTGAGAAAGTATGGAACTATTTAGTTCATGGATTCTCCAACAAAGACACCATACTTGTAAAGCCATTTAACCATGGCCCCCTCCATCATCACCATCAATTATTCGATGTTTTAAGTATCGGGGTTATATCGCATCCTTGGATCACCCACAGCATAGATCTCAAAGCACTTTGAATTCCATCATTCACCCATTTGCACAGAACTCAAAGTATTCGGTGGATGATCTACTAGCAGATCCGCATAAAGGAAGGTGAATCGTTCTCTCTTCCGCATGAAAGGTATAACCCCAACCCTAATATTAGCCGGCCAATCGAAGAATCAATCAGTGGACCCTCGGATCCGTTCCTTCTCTGCCTTGATATGCTTCTTGTTTTATATACGTAGAAGATGAGGCAAGGAGGATGGTCAGCCGACCCGAAAGCCTCCATCATCACACACGTGCAATTTTTGTCCCAAAGGGCATGCTTATTAGTTCGCACGTGCGTACAGAGGAGGCGTTCATGTCAAAGGCTCGCAGTGGTCGTCTTTGTCAAAACTTACAGCGGTCATGATGATGCTTAGGCTCCACAAGTCAGCAGGAGAGGAGAGCATTTGCGCAAGCGTGAAGAATTACCTTGTATTTGTGACTCTTTGGTGCCAAGCAACAAGCCATCATTCGTTTCATCCATGTTATAATTTTGCGGGCGAGGGCCATCATCGTTGGCTTGGTTCGAGAGGTCCACATCCACATGTAATACCTGCATGAAACCAGGGACTGTCGATCGCAGGATGACGAAGCGCGCGAGGGGTCCTTGACATGCCCACACAAACTCTTCTTCTGGTCCCGGCCATGCTGTGAGATGCCCACATCGACATGTCACGCCTGAATGGAACCATAGTTTTGAACAGTAAGGTCACATGAGCCTATGATATGGGAATTTTGCTGTTGATCATGGCTTGGCAAGTCTTTTCTCGCATTTCCAAGCCTCAGGCCATTTAGCTATTATCATAGGATAGATTAACATTACATTAAAAATTTTATTTTTAGGTTAAACCATATGAGAGATTATTCTCCTGTATTTAGAGGAGGTGGGAAGCTATTATCGTCCAAAACTAACTACCAAGTGAAACCCCTAAAAAGTGGGAGACTACTATATTCGAAGAAATTGTTAATTAGGCTTTGAAGGCTCAAGAGAGAACCTCACCCCAAGCCTATCAAACTCTTGAAGTCAAGCAAGGGGGAGAAGTTCAAAGGATTTTTCTTTTTTTTTAATATCCTTCAACTTTCTCTATACATATATACAATACTTCGCCAGTGAGATTCTGAAAACTGGGCAGCAAGCAGTAGGCTACCAGTGAAACTCCAGAAATTAGTCAGCAAGGTATTCTGATTTGGAGAGAACAAAACATAACGTCAACATACAAAAAAAATAGATATATGTTTTAAGTCCATAGAACTAAAGCTGGCATGACCCTTGTTTTAACATGAAACAGCAGAACTCCAGAGCTTTCACTCATAAATAAGCACCAAGTACCTATTGGACCACTTTGTGGCTAAAACAGGATATGATCCTACTTCCTGCCTCTTTTGCCACGGCCTCGCCCACCTTGGCCTCGCCCACCTTTGCCTCCACGACCGCCGCCGCCGCCCTTCTGATGGCCAACCTTCTTGCCATTTGAGGCTGACGGGACTTTCATCTGGTCAGGTAATGGGAGAATCCGATCGATACATTTACGGAAGCTGAAATCATCATCAGTTCCATCAACCCGTACGATGAAGAAGCAACGACTCTTCCATGTCGGATGGTAGCGGACCTGGAATGCTTGGATCCCTTCTCCAATCTTCTTGTCAGGCTCCGGATGGCCCTTCTGCAGTAAATTCAACAGCACCATGTGCTCGTACTGCACAAACAAAAGGATGTGAGTCGAAACATCTTAAACTTAAATCCGAACGCAGTGTGGGAGAAACATGTTATTTAACTTTCAGACATTAGCTTGCAGACAGAATGACGAAGTCAGTTACAGCGCAGGAGTTCAATAAAGAGAAACTGAGATTATTTTATGCATACAGCGACATCTTAATATTTAGTTATATAAACAACAGCTGGGCAATGTCAGACCTATATGGACAAGGATCCTAGGATATGGGAGGACCTGATGTTTTAACCTGAAACTGGAGGGAACAGTATCTACATGAAAAGTAATGTACAAAGCATGGGCAAATAGTGAAGAACAGCAAATTAAATAAGAAATTAAGCAACTATCGTAGCAAAGTATTCACCAAATCATGGAAGAGAATACTGTGGCGAAATGATAAGAACATACTTTCAAGTGTGAAGGATGGAGCTATTTGATACGATGAGACATAAGCGAGATTTTAACAAAATCAAGTAAAAGCACAGGAACCCAAGCAAAAAATATTATTCCCATCTTCCATGCTGAGTCTCGCATATGGTCATGACTTGTGTTGATTTGTTTTCCATCATACTCCACTAATATAAGGTAAAATCTAACATGACATGATTAATTAAATGAGTTGATTACAAACACAAATACAGAAGAGGCATCTGAGCTTTACTAATAATAATTCCACAAAATTTCCATTGGCACTTTACTTTCCATTTGCTTCGCCTTCTAAAGAGGTTGTCCAATATCACATTAAGCTAAGAAGTAGGTAAAAAGTTTTCTTTTCCCCTAACAAGTTCAAATATCACATTAAGCTAAGAAGTAGGTAAAAAGTTTTCTTTTCCCCCAACAAATTCAAACATCACAAGGGAGAACTACTAATACTTGGCAGATCCCAAATGTGTTGCGTTGATATAAGACATCACGCTCTTAGGGACATGGGAGAATAGCAACTAACAATACTTCAGAGAGTGAAAGCACAAGGACCCATCCGTGATGAAGAAACATGTATTAGCAACTGTTTGGAATGCCAAAGAAGCATATCAATCTAACAAGCTATATTCTTCAATAGGCTATCAGTTTTATTAAAGTCTTGAAGAACATTGGTGCAATTGTTTAGATTGTGAATTAAAGACTAAGACAGGTTTAAAATTCTCAAAAAATTTTTTGTTAAATCTGATGGCCGATGATTAACAAAAATTTCAATAGGTGTGGAAATCAACAAACAATCTAGTTTTGAACCCATAATTAATTTTTTTTTTGTCTATTGTTTCTTCTAGACTCCTCGCAAAAATTAGAAATTCATTTTACTATTAAAACAATAGGTTAAAAAAAGGCATATGTAATTTTCATCATGGTCCACTAGATGCATGTAATATCTTTCAAATCTCAAGATATTATAATAAACTATAAATGAAAAATAATGATGTTACTACTGGAAATAGATATAAATTAGGTAATATATCTTACCTTCAGAAAGCAATAGCACTTGTCAGCTAAAGAAAGTTTGGTGAAAAGATTCTACAGTACTAAAACCCAATAACGAATGAAACAAAAATAGCACTTCCAAAGTAGAACATACAAAACAATATGTAGCCATGATATCACGATATTACAAACAAATTAATGAAAAGGCCAAGGTTGTGAGGAGCCACTACCATTAGATTGTACCTTAATCAAAACTATAAACAGAACATGACTCTAAACAGAATTATGTGCCAAAGAAAGCCATGAAATAAGGGGAGAGTGTACAGCAGAAAAAAGAGATAATAACTAAAATCACGGACCAACTGAAAGTGCCATTTACAAGTGCTCTGAAACTCCATTTAAGCAAGATTTCTATCACATCAATCCAATCAAGTCCTTATTGACAATGCAAATTCTCTGATCTCAGTAAAAGTTCACCCTCTGTATATTCTATTTAGGCATGAAAACCCAGCAAACTTTCACCAAATCGACTTGAACAAAGCACGATTCTGGACACCGTTAAGAATTACCGACAAAATATTAATTTTTGCAATGCAGAAAACATATAAACTCATCAAATCCCATACCAACAATCCAAGGTTTCTTATCTAATAAAAGACCATTCACTGTAAATTCTATTTGGGCATGTAATTCCAACTGGTTTGCAATGAAAACAACGGGAAAAAAGCATGAATCAGAAGATTGCAAAGAACAAACAGAAAATAACGTAAAATTTGTACTGTAGAAATTCGAATTTCACGAAAACCCCACCTAATACTGCATCAACAATCCAAGTTCCCTGATAAAATAAAAAAGCACACCCTATAAATTATATTTAGACATGTAATTCCAAAAAATTTAACTCAGCATCAATCAGGAAGCCACATTAAATTAAAAAGAAGTTGGTAACTTGGTCGCTGCAGAAAAACTATAAGACAATTTTCCCAAAAAAATCACCTTGTTGATATCGAGATTCGGAGACCAGTGATGAAGGAGCTTGAAGAAGTAGTCGAACATCTCCACCGACGAGGTAAACACCTTCGGTCCCAGGCTTGCCGTCATCGAATCCTTCTCGTCCCCACCTTCTGCACCTTTCTTCTCCTCCTCCTCCGCCGCCTTCAATTCCTCCCTCTCCTCTTTCTCTTCCACCTTCTCGAGCCTCTCCTCTTCCAAGGACCTCTCGACCTTCCGTTTCTTCGAAGCTCCATCCTCGTCCTCCTCCTCCGCTGCCGCCGCATCGCCTCCCTCCTCTCTCTCTCTCTTCGCCCCACCTTCTCCGCCCACCTCCGCCTGATTCTCCACCCCGTTAGGCTCGTCGTCTGCGCCCAGGGGCTCGGAATCACCAGCGTTTTGTGGAGATGAGGCCTCCAGCTCCATGTCTACGGCAGATCCGGCTTCCACCGGCGCGTCTCCTTCGTCGGATTGGGGGTTCGCCGCGAGTTCTTCCGCCATGATCGAAACTCTGATACCAGAGAACGAGCTCGGACGTATGGGAAAAACCCTAGCTTCTTATGGGAAAAACCCTCGATCCCCAAGAAACTGGGGGTTTTAATCGCTCCTGTAGGGTTTTGAGGAGGGAAATCCAATCCTGACCCGGATCCGAACTGCATCAGACGCGGACCCTATGACCTATCCCTACCAATCCAATATCTGCTAACCCGACCCGGTAGGTACACCTACATGGATCTTTCAACCCATGATCTGAGGCATAAATATTCCGAATAGATCTTTCAACCTGTGGTCAAGCATCACGCTCTTGGTTTTGGGTGGAAATAGAAAGCAGTTTTTGATCTTCATTTTTGTTAATTTGTTAGTATGGTAGAACTGATTTGCAATGTGATCTTGAAAAGTTTCTCAAAGAGGTCCGGTGAACATGGACTGATATTGTACTCTCATTTTTATGCCACGTATTATATTTTGACTTAATTGGTTGCACTTACGCCTGATTAACATGGGCGACCGTTGTACCAAAAAATAAAAAAAAACTTCTCAAATTGTAGAGAAGTTATGCAAGAATACCACACAGCTTTCATTGCATTAGATGTCTTTAAATAGTTAAATATACACGTTGTACAAGCATGATTCTAGGATCTTATTATGGAGGCTAGCTGTACAAGCATGATTCTAGAATTTAATAATGGAGGTTTGATATGTGGAGTAGAATCTGCATAAATGAATTGCATGATTTTAAGATCTCAATATGTACAATGGAGGCTTGATATGTGGAACAGAATCTGCATGAATAAATTGCATGATTTTAGGATCTAATTATGGACAATGGAGGCTTGATATATGGAGCAGAATCCGCATGAATGAATTGCGGTGGAGAGTAATCTGCGTGAATGGATATATGGCTGAAACCTTGTTTATGCTGGCTTGTCACGCGTATGTGAGTTATTGCTTACAGTACTCCCATCTTTATGCCATGTATTGTATCTTGACTTAGTTAGTTGCACTCACGCTCGATTAACATGAGCGACCGTTGTATCGAAAAAAAAAAAAGCTTCTCAAATATTTGCCCTCTCTATCTCTCCATATGTGCGCGCACGCATGTACATACTCGCTTATCCACCAACCAAAATGTATGGGAATTTTGTAGCCAAATTAAACACCTTTTGATATTCTCCAATGTCATTGTTTCTCACCTAGTAATATTTTACCTTATTTCTGGGTCCAATTTCGCTTGCTGCAGTCTTTATGATAACGTTTAGAAAATCATTTATAAAACGTTTTGTTTATGACATTTTTTTTATTATTTGATATATAGACATCTTTGACTGTGGACTATTTTGCCTCCGTCGGCATACCTGCAATGAGAGGCTTTACTGCATGGTAGTTTGGTTTCAGCGCTGTAAGAGATGTATGAGAGTAGCTCTTTCTTGCATCATGTAAGCAATTGATTCTGAAATGTTCTGCTAAGTTTTTTTTTCCCTTTTTTTTGTGTGCATCCGTTCGCACGTACATGTGAGTGCACGCGTGCGTGTCGGTGTGTGTGTGTGTCTGTGATATCTTGACATCTTTGACATGCAAATGATTTGCAACTACCTGTACACTTGCCAGAGCTTACTGCATGTAGTTTGATTGTGCGGTGCTGCAGGAGATGGATGCTTTGACACTGCTGTTGAGGCAGCACAAAGAGCCATAAATCTGCGTATATGGAGGTCCAAAATGGTGTCAATTGCTATTGTTTGATTCTCCTTATATTCACTACTAAATGTACTATTATCATCGAAAATTTTTTGCGCGGTGTCGAGAAGTGCTTAGACAACTTACAGCATCCTGCCAAATTCTTTAGTTTTATAATGCATTTTCATCATCTAATTATCGAATTTCTTCATTTATTTCTAAATTTAATTGCAGGCACATAGTGTGTACCATGACATTGGTATTATGAAATCGATGCATGCATCACTAGCTAGTGGACAGTTGATATAGGGTTAATCCCAGAGGTATGTATGCTAGGAAAAGCAGAATGTTTCCAACTAAATTGAGATTTTTTAATGACAGCAGCCAGATTTTCTTTCTGAATATCTCACTGAGACAGACACCAGCTGTAGTTTGTGCAGCTGAAGGTGCTGGACAAGTGAGTTGTATATTTTATTTGCGGTCATTCTTGACAAGTTTATATTGTGATTCAACATGTTTGATTTCCTTGATCTGATTTTTCAGCTAAAAAGCTACTGCTGCATGTAGAGTTAGCACATTATAGATGCACTGCATTTAGTGAGAATTCTAGCTGGGGTCAGTGGTAATGAGTGAACTACGTATCTCCATTGTCCATGCTTTAATACTTGAGTATGTTTGGCTATCATCTCCAATTAACTGAACAGCGGAGCTTCAAATAAAGAAGGCTATGGCAATACAAACTCCAAAACAGCCTCTAATTGATTTTGTTGCCCAAAATTTAAGATGCCCCTAGTGTGTTGAGCTAAGAGAGGATTCCGATCCTTTATTCGTCTAATGTCAGAAATCTTTGATATAATGGAATTTTCAATTTGTACTTGTAAGCGAATCTCTATGACATCGCAAAATTTGCTCCAAAAGACAATGCGAGGGATCATGCACTTGGAAATGTCATACTTGGATATAATGTGTGCATATTCAACAAGAGGTTGGTAATTGTATTTCCACATTCAAATATTGGAGAGGTTTCAACTCATAGTGGATGCTACTTGCAACAAAATGCTTCCCCATTGCTTGCAGTTACTGCTTGTTGGGGCAGCTGAGTAATGAATTTTTAATAAAGAATCCAAACATCTAAATTAAAAATTTAAAAAGGAATAGGTATCCTTTTCAAAGAAAGAAAGAAAGAAACAAGTATCCGCCTAGGGTAGGGTAAGAACTGAAACTTCAAAAATTCTATGTTAGCATCCAGTACTGTGCAAATTTCAACATAGTCTGTTTAGGCCCCGTCTAGATGCTCAAAACTGTTATCCACTTGATGTTTCTCATGGAGTTGGGGATGATTAAGATGAGAATGTTGACAAAAAGAGAGAGACAAAGCATTGAAGGACTGTGTCAACTCTCTAATTTGCAAGCTTCTAATATGTCTGCAACTACGAGCAGGGGCTTATCCAAATGGCCAAATCCTTCCACTTAGCAATCAGAGGTTTCAGGTTCGAGTCTTGGGTGGTGAATCCTCTAGTATTCAGTCTTAGGCTATTACGATCCTGGCGGGTCTTTCTTTCTCTCTCTCTCTCTCTCTCTCTCAAAACAAAAAAAAAAAGAAAAAAAACAGAGAGAGAGCATGGGAGTTGGCATACTAAGATTGGTAGGACTTGGTTCAGCTGGTTGCCACCTTCAATGTTCAATCCTGGGTGGAGGCATATTACATTTGATGGAAGTTTATTGAGTTCTAGCAAAAGCTAGTGCCATTCGTTTGCATGTCAAGGTACATGTCAAGATGTATCATGAACCTTGAATCAGGGAATACTATCGCTAGATGTTTCTGTCTTGAGTGGTAAATAGCTACCATATTCGAAGTAACTGTTCACTGCAGCCACCATATTCAACTCAACTGGTCACTCTAACCAACAAAAGATGCATACTGCCTCAATCCTTTCACCAACCCAGCACATTAAGCTTGTGGCTTCTCAGCTATTTGTCTATTAAAATGTAAAGGTTAGGATTTATGGCTTCTTGTTATGCCACTTTCTTTGAGCATCATCTTCTCTGTTATTGTTAGCTTTCTGTTTCTTTACTTTGTCCCTCTTATTTAGCTGGCCTGGGTTTGTCTTCTATTTCGTCAGCTCTTACCCCTGACCCCTCTCCTCTCGCTCCTACTTCAAACCATTCCACAATTTTCTCCGGTTCACACAAGGCATGTCAGACTCTTCTAGCTGTATTCGTACCCATATAGTATGAAACACCTGCGTTAGCAAAAAAAACAAACACAAGGCATGTGGTATTGATGTATTAACGGATTTGGGTAGCTAGTGGCTTAATGTCCAATAATTTATTCTCGGGCCGATCTTTCCCTCTTTGAATCCTCCTTTGAAGGTTGCATCATGTTCACGAGCAGTCATTTGCTAGGGAGCATTCTTAATCTGAAATTTGTTGCTACACTTTTAAGGCCAGGCATTGCCAAACAAAACCATTTAGTTAGTTGGTCTCATCACCTTGTCTCTCACTCAGACATAACTTTTGAGTTTCGGCATATCCACTTTATTATTCTGTAATGATCATTGTTTCATCGGCCAAAAGAAAAAAAAAATAATCATTGTTCCTAAGTTGCACCATGATTGCTCTCATCACCTTTATCTAGTTTACTAAGCAGTTCTTAGCCTGCCACAGACTTATGCCATCAGGTGTTTTTATACAATTACCAAGAAAACACTGAACATATAATCGATAAAGAGTGGGAAAATAAGGGCTGTGGGGGTCTAACTTAACATAGTAGATGCATATATATGGTGCCTAATTTCCTCTATAGCAATTTTATTGCATTCTTGCAACATGTGAAAGTTTGCTCTTCAAGTTGCATGCTCATTTCTATCCTTTTTGTTGAAACATGCGTGCAACTAAACATAATTGGTACATGATGCATACCTTAAAATTCAGTGACCATTTTTATTGCCTAATGACCCATATGATATTTTTAACTTTATGATGTTATTACATAAATTTCTTTCACGTTCCAAATCAAGCAGGATAAACTAGAACAAGGCCTATTAGTATTATATCACTATACGACAAGTTGTTGTATTTATTTATTTATTTTTTGCTGCACCGGACAGCTCATAACAACCTCGTATGAATACATCTAAAGAAGTCAAAATATGACAAGTCACTGAGTGCTCTAGGCAACTCTCTCTCATCAGTCCAAAGGACCCCCTCGGAGTGATTAGCCATAAAAGAAGCCACTCAGTCTGCAGCTCCATTAGCTTCTCTATAAACGTACTAAGCTCGGAAGGTAATGTCACCGCTAGCCATGCCCCAAATGTCCCGGAGCAGGGGTGACAACCACCAATGTCACTAGTACTTCCCTGGATCCAACCGATTACTGTGGCCGAGTCACACTCAAGTAGGATAGCGTTGGCCACCAGCGTTAGTCGAGCATGACACAAACCAGCATAAGCTACCCTCATCTTCACCTCAGGAACCGCAATGTCGGGCACCCTCTGGTAGCCACCACTCTAGAGTTCAAGCCTCTAATCACGAAACCCGCGCCACGTCTCTTGCCACTATCCAAAACACATCCATTGAAGTTGATCTTAAAGAAACTCGAGGATGGGAGCTCCTAGGTATGGTACACCGTCCGAGGTGCTACAAAAATAGAGAAAGAGTCTCAGGTGTCCCGAGCTATAAAAGGTCTATCCGATGAACCAACATAGGTGATCGCCATAGCTTGCACTTGGGCCCTCTCCATGATAAGCCTTGGTGTAGGACTGCTCTCATTCAAAATTCAGGCATCCTGGTTAGCCAAATATGGTAAGTAGTGCAAGTTGATCTAATAGCCACATGTCGGATCTGAGGCATGCCAACCCATCTCCTAAGCGCCTAAGTGAAGGAGCCGAACTGGCAAAAGGCATCCGGCGGGATCTCAACAAGGCTCCACACCCTCAGCGCTCGATCGCACTGGAACAAGACATGGACCACGGTCCTCTTCACCTTGCACATCAGGCAGAATGTTAGGATGCTCATCTCATGCCTACTCAGGACAGACCTCGTCGATAGTTGACCCCAAGTCACTTTCTAGAGGAACAAGGCAACCCTTGGGTGAAGACCAAATCTTCAAATTTAGGCGCAGTCCGGCCTCTATTGCTACTCACTCTAAAGGAGATCATTGATGTCCCTAACTCTAACTTAGGGACTATAGGACGTGCCCCAAACCCTAGCATCCGGGCCAGCATACCCAGGAACTGCTAGTGACTACACTCTCTCTACAAGGTACTCTCCAAATAGGTGGCCAATCTGGCTAGAGTCAGCAAACCTACGGCCTCAATATTGACCATGGTCGGTGAGAGCCTCAATGGAAGGGTATCCACCTAAGGGTCCTTCACAACATCCATGCTACACTCATTACCAATCAGCTATCTGGTGCTCGCCAAGATGGTAGGAACATGCTTGTAAATCTCCCTCCATATGAAGGAGCTTGTTCCTCCCCTTGATATAGATTCCTAGCAGCAGCGGCGCAGTGGCGTCAATGGCCACCTTGACCCTAGCAAAAGCCATCTTCTTCTGCTGGTCGGTGATGCCATCAACGACCACTGGCTGACCAACCATAACCGCGATATGCAATATGGTCTCCCTCTCCCAGTACTCCACTGGGAGGTTCGGCCTACGAATCCGCATCACCGCCATTTTCACCGTATCCGAGCCCGAGATGAACTCGGAAGCCCATGACTCCATGGCAGGGAGCTGCCTCGCCACCACGCAGGGGCCGCCGGCGAGGGAATTCTCCCGATTGGCTTCCGTTTTGAATCTAATAACTATGTGGTTGTTGGCTAGTGGGAAGGCTTCCACCTCATACTGAAGCTTTCCCCGCACCATCACATTTCAGGCCATCCACTCCGCCGGGATCCTGTGGCCGAGACACCGGACGACAACCGCCAAGTTCTCCCATGCCTTCCTCGAGGCTTTGATCTGGTCCTCCGGCAGCTCAAGACCACCGTGAAATACCGCCGAAGACTCTCCACCTTCTCTTTAAAGATCCCATGAGTTGACCACCCTCTTGGCGTCGCCTAGTTCCCCTTCTCCTCGTCCAGTGCCAGTGGTCTTCGGCTCCCTCTGGCAGATGAGCTGCCCACTGTCTTGTCCCCTAGGTCGGTCATTATCGCAAGCACTTGGAACGCAAAGAATCCCGATAATGCATGAATGTTAAAGCAAATGCTCCTGGAGCGAACTTTTTCTCCACCTTGCAAACTTGAACACTATATTAATTGCTCGATGGCAATTCCTTGCTAGAACTTCATGTCTTGGATGCTTTTTTAATATTATAAATACAATTAGTAGGACAACCACTTAACTCTTAAAATAGATTCTTGCTTTAAAATATGAATTTTTTTTCTTATTTTAATTACATGCGGAGACCATGAACACTCTAAATCAAGCAGGATAAACTAGAACATGGCCAATTAGTGTTTATATCATTTATGACAAGTTGTTGTATTTATTGTTTATCTGATGGCAGTTCCTTGCTATCACTTCAGATTTTGGATGCTTCTTTAATATTATAAATACAATTAGTATGATAACACATTTAACTCTAAAAATAGATTTTGCTTTAAAATATGAAATTCGGAGAAGTATCGTCATGGTCTCCACCTAATTCAGATATAAACATGGAAAACTCAGATCTACTTTCGTAGCAACGAAACAATAAAATCCTCATGTCAACAGATTGTTTTACCAAATTTATTTTATTCTAAAGTAGAGCATAAAATTAATAGTTGGTAAAGGCCCGATGGTGTTTATGGTTTTGGACTTGTTTCATTCCAAAAAAGAAATAAAAAAGGTATGATGTGCTCATCACTGTTTTTATTTTTTTTGGAAGGTAGTAGTTTATTTTAAAAAATTGGTTTCTGATGTGAAATATATAATTGGTTCCTATAATATGACGACTAGTTAGGACCAGTGCACTCGATTGAGTTGACCTAGATGGTGGTCCAATCACTCGTGTGGAGTAATTATAGGACTAAATACATGCTCGCACAGTAGGTAAGCTAAGGCTGGACCAGTGCTCTCATGCCATTCTTTGAAGTCTCAATCTCTGTTCATATAAGTTATCGATAAGCTTGGGACCGGTACAGATACTTGAAGAGGCTGAATTGGTGTTCGTTGAAAAAAATTGTTCCAGCTACTGCACCAAGATTCACCACTGAAAAAGAACTTATGATGATTGGTAAGTCGCAGAATAATCCAGTGAAAATGAGCAGTTCTTTCCATTCCCTTCCTCTACTTTTTCGCCATGAAAACAGGCACACACCTTGCAGTAACATGTCCTCCATCTGTGAAGAAATTATTAATGCACAAGATGACCAAATGCCGGGTTCTCGTCCTTCCAACCATTAAATTTTGTCAGTAACCTTGACAGCGTGCCGGTAATTCCTGCCTCTCCTGATGAGTCCGCTGGGCTTGCGCTGACGGATGGCCGTGGGTCCCTAACCAAATCAATGCGCCAGGTTCCAAACACCAGGCTGGAGCCGGCCGCGCAGGTGGTGACTCCTCTCACTGGTTGGCTGTTGGAACTAATTAAGCTGATCACGCGGCAATAAAGCAAGTCCCATATTCTGATGGTCCTCCCATGATCCCCACCAGCTTCATTGCCATTCCCTTTGAACTGAGTTAAAATGAAATAACATTACTGCACAAGGAAAAATAAAAAATGCTCTTCTTGATAGATATTGATCTCATTTACTGATAAGTTCAGCCATGCAGCATCTTGTAGTATGACAGAACAACAAAGGATGATTTATTAGGTTTGAGGTGAGCCTAATTGATGATTTTTTTTTTTCATTTTGTTTTTTATCCTGTTCATGCATGGATGAATTGCTGCAGTTATTTTTAAAGTTTATCTCTGGCTTCCTCTCTGCATTTCCAAACAAAGGGACAAAAATAACTGGAACTGTTCTCCTCCTCCTTGTGACCCTGAACAGTCCCTTGTCTTTAGTGCCAGCCCCATGGATCCATATCTCTTCAGTTGACCCCTCTTTCCCTCTTAAGCTGAAGCCCAGCCTTAGCCTCTAAAGAGCAAAGTAGTTCTAGTGTTAATTACCAGGTATTTATTGAGTGTGGCCATGTGGAGATTTTTAGATTGACTAATATTTTATTTTTGACTTATTATGGATTAGCCATGTTTCGGGACTTGACTTTTAATCTGTTGATGCATGCTAAGCTTTGGCTTCCAGATGGGATTGCTGATGTGTGAGAGGCTGAAAAGGGAAGTCCCAAGAAACATGTCTATTTTTTCCTCAAAAGGAAAAAAAGAAAGGATAGATACATTTATTCCCCATAGAATTGGTATTTGATGGATTGGAATCTGATAAGAACAAGTAACCTTACCTCCCATTCTCTCTTTTTCCATTTATGAAGGAGGCCTTTTTCAAGGTGCAGAAGGATGTTTGCTTTCTATCAGTCCCAAGTTTAACTAATATAAAGGCTTTATTGGAGGTGCAGGAGGACGATTGCTATTTTTATTGATTTTGATCTAATTCAAGAAAAGTGGGTGGGGCTGAGGCCACGTTTTAATGCGGTCACATTGTGAACGAGCTGCGCTAGTGGCTTAAAAAGAATGGGCACAAGTTCAGACTTGCAAGTGAATAGTGGCAACAAAATTACTAATGACAACGTTAATTACGTCGTGATTAGCCTTTCCAATGAATGAAGCTATCCGTGAATAGCTCATGCTCAGCATAGAAATAGCTTGTCTAATCTAATTTAATCTCGAAATCATTGGAACTTGGCCTTTCAAAGGGTCACCAAAACTTGGCTCGGAAGGACCGTGCTAAGATTGAGTCGAGCCCAAACAGGGATCGACCGCGCCGATTTCAAGCAGCCCCATGCTTGGCTTAGCCTGTGGTAATCATGAACACATGACACATAAATACCCCTTAACAAGCCATGATATTTGCAAACTTCTCCTAATATTAATGGAAATTAAATAATTCACCAGCTGCAAATTAATTGAGACTCGTTCAGAGAATCATTCACTCCATGAAAAGCTAGAGATTCGTTTGACAAGATTTCAGCAGTGCGGAGAAGTGAGTCATTGTGCTGTGCGAGTTAAAAATAGTTAGGAGCGGATGTGGTGAGAGAAGTTTTTGTTTCTCACCAGAGGTTTCAGATGGCATTTCACTTCATCATCTACACGTGAAATGGCTCAACACTGGAAGTAACTAATCTGCTGCGTCCTCGGCCATTCAGAGCTTTTGCCAGAGGCCTGCCGTAATGCGCATGGAGTAGTAGGCTTTTAAAAAGTTTAAGATTCCTACCCCCATTCTTTCTGCCAATCGTTTTCTGCTATGGTGGTAGCAGCAGCGCAGTATAGACATGGTAGTAAAACATTAATTCCCATGCTCGGTTGGCTCCAAGCATTCTATAAATGGGTTGTCTGGTGTCCTCCCCTTCCCTTCTCTCTGTCTCTCTCAAATCCAATTTAAATGACACTTCTTATCCATCAACTTAGTATACTATTACACATATCACAGCTTGGCTGAGTCCATGATCAACTGATGTTAGCTGACTTGGTATAATTCAGCCTTGCACTCTTTGTTGCTTGGCAGCTACTTGGTTACACTCTGTAGTTAAAAGTATGTAACTGGTTATTCAGAAAAAGAATCAGTCCGCATCATTCATAAAGATCTATGGTGCCCAAATTGCTTGCAAACAAATTTTTTTTTAATTGTTTCAGAAACTTATGACTTATGAAACCATCTTCCTTTGTGACACCACGAAAGAGTGTGTAAGAAAGCTTCAGGAATGCAATATTTACAATTAAGCATAAGCATGGATACAGAAAGACAAAATTTAAGCAAACAAAGAAATGTCGGTGGGAAGTAATTGCTGGTTTGATCGAGATGATTAGTCGAATTACTAGAATTTGCATGAACCATATTCTGAAATATATGCACTGCTATCAATAGCACAACATGAGAGTGAGAGCGGCTGAGCGAGAGAGAGAGAGAGAGAGAGAGCTGCTTTCAAGTTTCACCTAAGTATTAATCCTTTCATAATTTTTAGTCCACTCCACTACAAGAGTTGAACAGCTAGCTGTGAATCATCAGGCTCTACAGAATGATAGCTTTTTAATTAGCTCAGTGGAATACATGTCATACTATTTCAATAGAACCCGATCCCTGTCATTGTTATGCTGCAGTAGCTTTTTTGGAGGCTTGTACTTGGAAGCACACCAAGAGGAAACCACGCACCATTAGGAGAAGTGGATTCACATAGGAAGACTTTTCCTCCAAATGGGTGCATTCGCTGCACTTTTCCAAAAGATGAAGTTGATAAAGTGCACACACTCTCAGACATAGGGGCCTTCTGCAGCATCATATGGTCACCAATACCCAATTCAAAGCAAAGAGAAACACCCTCATATAGTCACCATATAGTATGAAGCTGCTCCTCCTCACCACCATATGACAATTTCCTATGAGGGTGCACATAAGTTTCCATGTTCCTAAGATCTAGCAAGTAATCCCTGAGGTCCTTTTCAGAGACCACAATATGGCCACAGTTTCTCTCACATATCTCCTAGGGATCAATATGCTCTAACTTAAACAAACTTAATTGATAACTAAAGGTTGAAGGTCTGTTACATTTCTAGGAAGCCAAGGCACACATGCTATACTGGGTCCACAGGTAGGGACCATGACAACTGGAAATGGGTAAAATTGAAAACTTCCTGCCAGGCTCTTGGAAGGGGCAAATTTAATAAAGGACAGTAGCCTAGAATATTCTTGAGTGAATTTCTTGAAATCCTCTCAAGTTGAAAGAAACAAGAGAGGTTGCAAAGGTATTTACTTATCATCAATAGCCCTCTGAAGCTTCATAAGATGAAGAAAACAAAATCTTGGGGGTCCTTGATGTTATTTAAATGTGGCAATGTGCTAGCCTTTTGTTAGGGTCCATATGGTACCTTGCTGTTGTTTGATAAGAGCATAACAACCACTAAAAGCGCACTCACACACAAATGACCTCAAAGTGTATATGGCCTTAAGCCCCTAACAGATTGGATCTGAGGAAGTACTTAAGCCTCGCTAATTGTATTCAAAGGATTAAATAAGACAAATCAAAGGAAAGGGCAAGAAAAGTAACCAAGGCAGAAGGGGAATAATTCCCTATCATTTTTTAAAGGCTCTTTTAACAGCTTGTGCTGAAACCTGAAAGTTCCAAGAGGTCCCCCACCTCTTCCACTCCTCCACACCCCCCCCAACCTTATAAATATTGTCTTTCTTTTGGATGTTGCCATTCTAAGATTTGGACTGACCCAGGGGCTCTTCTTTTGTATAACAGATGCAGCAAATCCCAGAGTCTAAGCAGACAAGCAGTCAAACAATAGAAGGAAATACCAAAAATACAAATATAAAAGAAAGTCATCAGATAAATAATATATCAGTGATAAATGGCTATTACAGCGAACCCACTGCCTTTTCTTCTTCCCTCACCTTTCTCATGGATGGTCCTTTCTAGATCACAAATAGGAAAGTTTTATATAATTTTTCACAATAAAAACAAATCCAAAGGGCATTAGATTTTCTCAATTTATATCTGGCATCCCCTATTTTCTCGCTAAAATGCTCAATTGTAATCTCTCTCACACATTTTTCCTCACAGTTCTCTATTATACTTTATAATTTTACATCTGGCGACTGCTTCATTCATATTAACAGCATGGGCTGATGACTCCCTTAGTTCTATTTATTCCCTTTTTTCCTCATCCATGTCAAGTCTCACTCATCCACATTTCTTTGGCACTTACTAGACCACAGCAGAATCCACTAACCAAACCAAACTGACTTGAAAGATACCAAGCCTCCCAAACAAGCGAATGCAACTAACAGAGCCCTCTTCTCTCATGAGATTGATGGTCTGCTTAGTTTCCTCTTCTTGGCAGCTGGAGTGGGTTGATGAGAACTTGCATGTGACCCAACAGCTATATCATCTCTTTTATAGCTCAGTGATGCAGCATCCAACACCCCAATTGGGCTATGCGGTATAGAGGAAACTGATAGACTAGCACTTTGACTACTCTCCTCCATCAATGTTTTCTGCTGGATCACTTCATAACATCTTAAAACTCTCTCCTGCAATTATCACCCCAATACAGATCAGAACAAAAGCCTCTGAGCATGGATGGCATCTGTTCGGTGTCGCATAACATTTGTTAGATGGAAAAATGTACCTTATCTACATGGATGCAACGAGTTAAAGCGTTTTCGATTCCCACAATCTGGATTTCTCTTAATGCCGAGAATGCAACAGCAGCAGCAATCTCAGAGGGCCTGAACCCTAGAAATCCTGTTCCTGCAAATCAATTAAATCCATATTTTTGTTAGGCTTGCAGTTCGACCCAATCCACTACCACCGATAGCAAGAGAGATATACTTATGTATAAAATGGAATCACTGACCTCTAACTGAACTCAGTATAAGTTCCACAGTGCGGGAAACTAATGAATTTGTAGGGGAATTGCCATCATTAAACTTTTGAAGAAAGTAATCTATGAAGGAGAAAGGCGTCACAGCTTGCATCCTCCATTTGAGGGTGCCTAGAACTAAAAGCTCCATTCTTTGTATAGTCTTGGCTTCAAATACATATTTTGCCTCGCCAACCTACAGGATCATATAAGAATCACTGATAGGTAAGTAAAAAACCCCGCAGCCAAGAACACTGACAGAGAAATCTGTTTGTGGTCACCCTTCACCTGTAAATCTAGTGATAGAGGAACTTCAGTTTCCTCAATCTTGGCAGCAAGAGACAAGCAGGTCACAGTGAGCAACTGCATCATCCAAGCCTTACCTTCCTAAAAATGGACATACAAAGACGCGAGAAATGGAAACAAGTAAATAATAATTAAAAAAATCAAATTTATCCAACCACATCCAATCAAACACCTATGGAAAGTTACTGTCTACACTACAATGTTCTCAATGAAATAAAGATTGCAATTGAATACCCCGAAATGGTTCTTACTGGGAGTTCATAGGCTGAAAGGAATCGATCCATGTAATTTACAGACAAATAGGCACTCAAAGGTCCGAACTTGTAATGGGCATGAACCTGTCAGTAAAAACCCATTGATTACAAAGGAGAGAATATTTATACATTGAGCAAACAAAAGATAAGAAAGAAAAGAATTGATAATATCATAGGACAAATGGATGGAAAAGGGAAAAATAAACCCATTTCTATATAGATAACAAAAACATCATTTATTTGGGGGTTTTTTTTATTGGGCATAAGCAGAAAATATCTCGAACTATTGAAAGCACATATAGCATTAATTATATGCAAACCAGGAAGAAAAAGGAAAGGAAATACAGAAAATCAAGAAAGCTGCATAAAATTACTATCCACATCAAGAGATAAATGATGGAAAAAGGGAAATTTACACTCATTGTCAAATAGATAGCAAAGAACCTATAAAACGGTCGAAAACAGTTATATCACTAATTATAGGTCAAACTCAACAGAGAAAAACAGTCTTCTTTAGCGAACAAAAAAAAAAAAAAAGAAGCAGAAATGCAGAAGAATACACATGAAATTTGTCCGACTGAATCAATGGTCTCAAAAATCAAACACCATGGGACAGAAATCGCCGGAAAATAGATGAAGCTCAAAGCCCAATAAGAAATTCATAAGATTGAGGTGAAAAGAAAAAGGGAGAGAGAAAACTCCGACCTTTCCAATCCAATCAATAGCATCTCTCCTGATTGAAATGTCCAAGTCACCATTCAGCAACCTCTTAGCATAATCCTCTCTCGGAATATGTTCTAACTCCTTCTCAACCAGCAAAGCGATGCATTCCTCTGATTGTAAGGGAAAACTCCTCGAGCAGTCTCCATAAAAATCAGTCCTTTGTCCTGGAATCCAGCCATGCTCATGGCCCTTGGCTTCTCCATCGAATCCCTCCTCTTCCCCATCATCAAATTCCAGAATGCTGGTATTATCCTCGGCACACAGGAGGTTAAATGAAGCATAGGTATGGGTGACACCCATTGGAGTTAGATTGAAAGGTTTTCTTCTCTCCTCTCTCCTCAAATGGCTCTCTTTCGAGTGGAGGAGGTCTAGAAGATGGAGCCTTTCATACTATTAGCCATCAGTGAAGAGATAAAGAGACAGGAAGAAAAGAGGAATATGGAGGAAAGAGGGCTTTTGGGAAGCATGGGTGGAGCGGCGGGAAATGGCAAATAGGGGGTGTAAGGATTGAGGGGGAGGAAAACAATGACGTACAAATAAAATGTTTTGTTTGGGGGGTTAATGGCTGTTGGGTGTTGAGATTCAGAGGGGGTTGGTGTAAGAAAGAATGATGATGCCATAATTTTTTGATTGGGGGAAGGAAGAGATTTCAAGCCACATGATTATGACTGTACTAATGTGGGTGGCAGTACATTATGGCATGATTTGGTGAGCCGGGAGTATGGAAATTTCATGGAGGGCCAATGCAATGACTACGGTGGATCCATCTGATCATCTTCGAGGTCAAGGAATCTTTTCATAAACAATTTTATTTTGTAACCTAAAATTCACCCTTATCACTTGTTGCAAGAAAAATAAAAGAAATCAATAATAAAGAAGTTTTTTTTTTTCATATATATCCTCCAAAATATATAAAATTATATGATTATTCTCATAAAATTGTTATATATATATATATTCTCATAAAATATTTATTTTACATGCATATTCTTTTTTTACTTACATGTATCCATATCATCTAATGCCATTAAAAAACAAACGATTTAAAATTAAAATGACTAAAATATCCTTACGAGTAGACATGTAAAAAGAAAATTTTATCTGGATATATATATGCAAATAGCAATTTGTGAGAATATTCATGCAATTACGCATATTTAGGAGGGTATATATTTAAAAAAAATCTAAGAAAAATAATCAAAATCTAATAAAGATAATTCATTAATTAAAAAATAACAAAAAAAATAAATCATGTTAATATCAATTTTTATAGGATAAATTATGTTATTTTATGAAATTCTCGCCTCTAAAATAAACAACAACTCAACATTTACAAATCATTAAAAAATATTTTACCAATCAAAGCATCTAAAAATTAATTTAAATTCAACATGCTTTAATATTTTAAACATAATGAAGAATTTATGGATGTTATAGATTCAATAATCATAATTATATCTGTTGTGGGATGGGGTTCCCAGTTTAGTCCCACATCGGATAATCAGCGGAAAGGTCTGTGCCTTAAATGGGGGGTGCAAACACCTCTTCTCACCGAGGGCCCTTTTGTAGGACAAAACCGTGAGGGTAGGGGTAGTACCTCCGCGGACCCCCGCGCCGGCAGGGCTCGGGACTGTCATTGGGCCACGGCCCTGGGCGACCTCCCGCAGACCCGAAGCGGCAATCCCAGAGCGGACAATACCTCGGGGAGGACGCGGATGCTTTCCCTGCTCGTCCGGTGTGCGGGCTGGTGTCGGGGTTCCGACCCCACATCAGATGGCGCTAGAAGGAGGGCCCCGGCCACGCACAGACCTTCCCGCTGGGGGGGATGGGGTTCCCAGTTTAGTCCCACATCGGATAATCAGCGGAAAGGTCTGTGCCTTAAATGGGGGGTGCAAACACCTCTTCTAACCGAGGGCCCTTTTGTAGGACAAAACCGTGAGGGTAGGGGTAGTACCTCCGCGGACCCCCGCGCCGGCAGGGCTCGGGACTGTCATTGGGACTGTCATTGGGCTCCGGCCCTGGGCGACCTCCCTGGGCGACCTCCCGCAGACCCGAAGCGGCAATCCCAGAGCGGACAATACCTCGGGGAGGACGCGGATGCTTTCCCTGCTCGTCCGGTGTGCGGGCTGGTGTCGGGGTTCCGACCCCACATCAGATGGCGCTAGAGGAAGGGCCCCGGCCACGCACAGACCTTCCCGCTCGGGGGGCTGTGTTGTGGGATGGGGTTCCCAGTTTAGTCCCACATCGGATAATCAGCGGAAAGGTCTGTGCCTTAAATGGGGGGTGCAAACACCTCTTCTCACCGAGGGCCCTTTTGTAGGACAAAACCGTGAGGGTAGGGGTAGTACCTCCGCGGACCCCCGCGCCGGCAGGGCTCGGGACTGTCATTGGGCCACGGCCCTGGGCGACCTCCCGCAGACCCGAAGCGGCAATCCCAGAGCGGACAATACCTCGGGGAGGACGCGGATGCTTTCCCTGCTCGTCCGGTGTGCGGGCTGGTGTCGGGGTTCCGACCCCACATCAATATCAAAATCAAATGGAGAATAACATTGCTAACAAAATTATCTAATATTCCAACTTGACCGAGTCAAGATCTTAAAAAAAAAATTGACAATGTGACTCGATCTTTTTTTTGACTTGTCGATCCAATTGAATCATAAAAGACTTAGCAAATTTCAGCCAAGTTTTGATTTTTTAAATATTTTTTTTGAACGTATACCCTTCTAAATATGAGAAATTATATGAATATTCTCGTAAAGTTGCTATTTGTGTACCTTTATAACTTTTTTTTGCACATCTATCCATAAGGATATCATAGTTATTTTAATTTGAAGCTGTTTATTTTTTAATGATGTTAAATGGTATGGATATATATGAAAAAAAGTTATACGTGCAATTTCGTATATTTAGAAGGTATACATGCAAAAAAACCCATAATAAAATGATTGTGCTACTAAATTATGTCGTTATTTATATAATAAAATGTTTTTTGGATGGATATGGAGATTTCAATTTAGAAAATCAGTTGAATTAGTAGAAAGTCAAATTTTTTGGTAACGTGGATACTTGTGTGTATAAAAATATGCACACGGATATATTTATATTAAAAGGGCTACCTGAGTCTATAGGTATGAAATTTTTCTATAAAAATTATCTATTTTATTTAATAAAAAATATTATAATAGCACATCAGTGTAATGACTTTAAAAAAATCATATTCTATTGCTAAATTAACTTTCTCATTCGTATCTATAACTAATATTATCTCTATTCAAACTCTTAGCTACTAAATAATTCAAATTATCAATAAATCTCAACCAAAGTGCATTTTTCACATGGCAATATACTCCATGGATATGTGTGTATGCAAATGTGGGGTGTAAAACTAAGGCTAGGGGTATTTACCAATAGGAAAGCATTGCTATTAGCTTGAACTTTCGGTTGCACCATATAAAAAGAAGATTAACACATGAGTTCTAATATGCAATCGTCCTACTAAGGTTAGTTGATTTTGGGAGAAGGAAATTCCAATGCTAAAATTATTAAACATTTCAGGATAATTAAGTTTTTTATATGGTAGTCAATATCGTCAATACCGCCACTAGGAATATCCAAAAATTAGAAGTTACATACTTTGATAGTCTCTAATCTATGCAACATATCAGCACAAAAATGGATGGATGCTATTATCCTAGTTTGTGAAAATACAAAAACATTGAAATCGATTATAATCCACATATGTTAAAATATGGATAGGTCGAAAATCAGTAGCTTTTAGTTCTTAAATCATAGCAAATATGGTTTTATATCATTTTAATTGTTCATGTTTGCATTGGTTGAAAACAATCAAAATACATAATTTTTGGTTTTCAAGCATTTTTAATGATATAAATCACAACAAAACAGTATCAATTTTTTATTTGTTTGTCCTGCTATGGATCTTGGAATTAAGAGGTTGAGATAATCTCTCCTTTTTAGAGGAGTATAGCCTCTGTTTATTATAACAGTAAACTAGGGTCTTAGAAAGGGTCCTCTGTATTAGTGTTATTGAAGTCTTGAAGCCTTTCTCATGACCAAAATGGCCGGGGGGCCAACTGATTCGAGAATGGGAGCCCCACGGGCAAAGCCATGCCATCTTTTTGTTTCTTCGAGCATCTTTTTACCTATGATCGAAGTCCGGTATATGTACCACCGGGGGAGCAGAGCAGATGCCGGGCCCGAGCCTTTTTAGAACCTTCGCGATCTCTTCCCCTCCCTATCCTCGCCGGCCCTCCGCCGTTCCGACGCTCCGCCGTCGCGCTCCCCTGGTCGGAGCGCTTTGGGTGCTGAGCCTCGGCGCCGTAGCCGCGCTCGCCTACAGGACGGGGTGCGCTCAGTCCCACCGCCGCTTCTTCCCTTTCCTCAGGTAAAGCCCACCCTCCCCTCCATCCCCCTGAGTTGGCTTCTCGATTTCTCGTGGCTGCAGAATCGAGAGGGCTTTTCTAGGGTGTTTTTTTTTTGTTTTTGCTGCTTTCTTCTTTCTTGATCTTAATTCGGATTGCGGGATGTTGAATTTCTTTTTTTCCGAAGAAATTTCAGCAAAAACGTGAAAAATGACAAGAATCTCGTTGAAAAATGTGAAATTTTGGTACATGAACTTGTTTTGTGATCATGGCTTTCGGTTCTTTTGGCCCATTTTTATCTTGTACATCGCTTCGATTTCTGTTTAACTGTTTTAGATCATATCCTTCTCACTGGTAATCAGCCTGGCAATGATTGTTGAAGTTAGTGGAAAGAGAATGCTTTTTCTTTCCATAACTCTTCAACTGGTTTATAGAATACTTGATGTCTTGACTATTTGAAGTTTATGAAACGAACATATTGAATCTAATGAGGCGGATTCTAAGAGGATTTTTGCTCAATATCATATATATTTCTGATGTAATGTTTCTCAATTAAGGGGTGTGCCATCATCTGACTCTGACTGAGATCTTGGTAGACTCATCAATCTTTTGGAAACTCGCACTACATGGTTGAATCTCATCCTGGGATCAGGGTTGTAAAAGATAAATATTAAGCTAATAAAATGGCCAGTACAAGAGTTTGTGCTGATTTATTAATGTTTTGATGGCATGCAATGCAATGCATGTTGTTTGGGTAACCTCACCAACATTATGTAAGTTCCATCTTTTAGCCAGGTGATGCCTTCTCCAGTTGCCAATAAAAGTTATTAACTCACAAGAAAGATTGAAATGTATTAGATTGTATCTCTTGACTTTAAATAGGTGCAAGTCTGAAAGAGGATCTTATTTTAAAAAAAAGAAGTAATTTTTTTTAGAATTGGTAAAACTATTTTGATTAGTAGTGTATCACAAGGGAATCAGCAATTCATATTCTATTTCCATAGTTCAGGAAAAGTAAAACACAAAAGGGTATATTGCTTCTCTCTCTTTTTGTATCCTTTTTCTATTACTTACAATAAAACAATCTTTTCAAATGTAGGTTAGATACATGCCTCCATCTTCTCTTTCTGTTCTTTTTTTTCACACTGCCTGATTGCCATTTTAACAATCAAAATATTTAATATGACCCTTATTATGTGTGACAAGTTTCCAATCAAGAAATTTATTCTTGCTTTAACTGCTGCTTATCTACTGTAAATGCAAACCTTCCAGGTCAAAATTCATTAATCAACCAACTGCAAGAAATCTTCATTCTACAGGAATGGAGGCTGCATCCACCACAGTACCTGCCATTGTTGTTTACGTTACTGTTCCAAACAAACAAGCAGGTCTGTCTATATGGTTTTAGTTTCTAATATGCGAGCATGCTATAATAGAAAATATGTAGGAGTATTAGGTCAATTGATGATACAATTGTTGATGCATATTTATATGGGCGACTTCAATGACATAGTTTAATGCTTCTTTTATTTAATTATAACATCAAGAAATCAGACGTACTGGCAGTAAAATAATAAGAAACAGCAGCCTAGAGAAGGATATAATTTTGATACACCATTGCATCAAGTTGCCATCTGTGTGTGTATTCCACGAAAGGTCTTTGTGAGAAATAAAAGGGAGGTGGGGGGGGGGGGGGAGCGAAAATTTAATGCATGAAGAACAGCTTGGTAGACTTAATGACAAATATCAATTACGAAATAACTCTGCAAGATTTATTGGAGGAGGGCATAAACCCAAAAAGAGGTCTATGATGCTTGAGTTGTGTGTGTTCAAGATTGAATTATGGTGCTTAGAAAACTACCTAGAATGGAGAATTCATGACAGGGTGGTTAATACATTAGGGATCACTTTAATTGCTAAAACAGTGCAAGAAAAGAAGGAATTAAAGGAATCTTCTTTTCTACAGATTGGCAATGGGAAAAAAAGGGTCAAGAAAGATAAGGAGACGATAAAGGGCCAAAAATTTCTCTGACATGCCTAACATTATTCTTATCTAGAAGGTAGTGTTTTGAGAGGAACTAACAAAAGAAAAAGTGGGTCAGAATAACTCAGCTATGTCTCAACCGTTTCTGTCCCACCTTTCTTGGAAATTTTTCTAGTTCAAATGAGTACGAAAAAAGTTCAAGTTTTCATTTCTCTTCATTTATTCCTTTGGTATATTTTTCCTTTTTTTCATTTTCTTGGAAAACAAACAGAACCTAAGACTTTGGCATATGATCATGATAATGAAGAAACACTTTCTTGACATTTAGCAACCATGAGAAAGCTACATAGGAATTTCAATAGGAATGATGTTCGAACATTCGCAGTTGCAGATCAATGTGATGAGGAGTTTTTATAGATGTGTATGGTTGTTTTATTATTTTATATGTATATGGTTGAAGATCAACAAGACAAGGAGTTCATATAGATGTATATGGTTGTTGTTTTATCTTATGTGGCTATGCTAAACTTATTGGTTACCAAGTATGTGCATGTTGATGTCTATTTTGCTACAAGAAACAATTCATGGCATTTATATTTTGTGATATCGTTGACTCATATACAGTGTCCTATGATGATTATGATACTAGTGAAGAACACAATCTTTCCAAAACCTTAATTGGACATATTGAGAGGTTAATACTGCCTACTTTTATATTTTTGTAGAAAGTTTATCTTTTATGTATGTTTATGGTGGTTCATAACCAAAGGATTAAATCTTGCTTTTATGTTGACTAAAAATCTAAACTAGTTTCTTTAACATGCTAGAGAAAAATGGAGAGTGCAAAAAATGCACTGCATAATGTAATGATTAGGTATATTCAGTTATCTGTAATTGAGATGATTTTAAGATCAATAGCAATATTGTCATCATAATAAACATATCTATCATTAGCTCAAGCATCTGAGCGTTTAAAAAATATATGATTGTTCCATTTCAAAAATGCATTGTCTACCCCAATTTCTGAATGATTAGATGTTTGTTCTTTGAGCAATCAATGTAGCAGGTGATTGAGGACTTGAGCATAAAATGAGAACCGAGCAACAATAGGTTCTCCAAACAACTCCCATTTGCTACCTTGGTTCAATTATACACAAGAAATAGACATGGGTGTCTCTAAAAAGATTAAATTAGCGTAAAAGAAGTAGAGATGCACCTCTTAAATGTTGTGATTGTTGAATAGGTTTGAGACTAGATGGAGAATTTTAGTCAATTATGGTGCGAGCTCTTCTACTAAATGATTCAGAATGTCTAAGTGATGAGTGCCCATGAGTATAAATGAAGGGTTTCTTTTTTCTTTTTTCCTATTTTTCTTTTTGATGATAGGCTATCAGTGAAAGAAGAGAAGTTAAGTCAACCTGATGACCTTCAGTCAAAAGCAGTACCAAAAAGTAACAGCCCTGGTCCTGATGAACAAACAGAAGGATCTGCGTTCATTGGAAAAAGACCAACCAGTCATGGGAATATAATGAGAGTTTCAACAGTGAGGAATATAGATGTTCATGAAGGATAATTACGGGAGGAATTTGGTTTGAAATGAGGGTGTGGTGTTGTTGGAGCATAAAATTAGGGCTGGGTGAGAAAGTTTTTATGCAGTTTTGTGTCTCAGAGATGAAAAGCAGGAAGCCAAATGAGACTTGGATGAAAGAAGAGAACAATGATTTCAAGATGCTCCTATTTCAGAGGACTTGACTGAATACATGAATAACTGGCGAAATAAGTTCCACATGATCGAGTCAAAATTAATGCAATCAGGCTTTTGTGTTGATGAACTTTGAAATTCAGCAAAAAACATTTATTTTTATGCATGAGCTACTTATCATATGAAGCAGTGTTCTGCTTCACAAATAGGAAGGCAGAATATTAATCCATTGGTAGACTTTGCTTACTTGCCTCTCATTTGTCATTGGCCCCTCATGTGAAATAACTTGTAACCTAGCACTATATAACCTTGCTTAATTGAACAATTATGATTTGTTCATCAAGGATACCAAATCATTTTATTTTAGTCACTCCCATCGTATTCTTAAGTTGTGGAAGTGCCTGCAGGGCACCTTTTTATCTTTCTTTTATATACACATATCACTGTTTTGAACGGCCATCTCAGTAGACATGGTTTCATCATATTTGGGAGGTGCATGTCACCTCTCCCTCCATGATTTTGGTGGTTCATTCCTTATAGAGTCACTGCAAAAGCTATAATTCTCATTGCCAAACTTGAGCAGTGTTACAGTTTAATCAACATAACCTTATGGTAGTGTGGCATGATGTGTTCTCTAATGTTTTGTTTGTTTGAATGTAGGCAAGAAGCTTGCCGAGAGCATAATTAAGGAAAAGCTTGCTGCATGTGTGAATCAAGTCCCAGGCATGCACCTCAACCTTAAATTATATACGCTGATAGCAATTAGGCATGGAGGCTATATATCTAACAAACTATCCGACCTATTTTATTTTGAGTAATGAATATATTAGTACTATAACAATCCTTGACCTCATCCAAAAATGTTAGCCAGAAGGTATTATTTGGGTTTTTTGATCTTATATAAGTACCCGAGATCTATCTAGCGAATAATTGATGTGGGACTAAATATACGACCACACGGGTCATCACATACTCTCTCCGTTTAAGTCCTGATATCTTCGCCAGGCTAAGGATCCAAATCTATTCAATTCCAATTACAAACACCACGATTAGCTTATGGTCATCTCATATATACTCGTGCTGCAGTGTCCCGTAATTCACATAAGTCATGGGCCGGATCCACTCTGATACTATTTGTAACAATCCAAGGCCTCACCCAGAAAGGCTAATCGGAAGGTAATTTTTGGATTTCTTGATTTTATATAAGTACCCAAAATCTACCAAGTGAATAACCGATGTGAAACTAAACACATGACCGCATGGGTCATCACAGTTACTCAGTCTGATTTATGCATGTTCTAATTGAACGTCAAATCCTTAAACAAGAGCTCCTCTCTTCTTTGCTTCTTGGCTTTTGTGATCATTGGATCTCACCCTCCAATTGCATCATTTGGAGGCTGTTAATTGTCATGTTAAACCTCCCCCCAACTCCCTTTACCACTAGCTACTTTCACCACTTGCCCTCAAGCCCTTGACTTTATAAATGCCACTTTTGATGCTCTGACCATTGATTGTGCTGCTACCACTGGCCCTTGATTCCTTGTCCCTTGTGTTTCTGTCAGCTTTACTATCATTCCACCTTTTATCTCTATATGTATTTTTCTTTTGCTTTTTCCCTTTTTTGTTGTTGGGGGGTTGGGGGGAGAGGGTAGGGGGGTGGGGGATGAGTTTGGCATAAGCCCATAAAGCTACAGCAGCAGCCTCCCTTAAGCATATGCTGCCCTTTTTTTTAGAAGATTTAATATTCCCACTAACAGTTCCTGCATGAATCTGCTCGAGACATTGACTAGCGTTGGGCATGCTAGCTTTTTAAAATTCGTCAAAGCAGAATTGGGCCTGATCAAAATGATGGACGGATAGATTCTGGATTAAAATTTAGAGCCCCCCCCCCCCCCCCCCCCCCCCCCCCCCCCCCGAATTGGGCCTGATCAAAATGATGGACGGATAGATTCTGGATTAAAATTTAGAGCCCACCCCCCCCCCCCCCCCCCCTTTTTCTCTCAAATCCACCACAAAAATTTTGCTTATAGCTTAATTTCTACTGATGAAGCTTTTTGATTTGTCTATGTATCTCTATATTTATCAATCCATCTATATGTCCCTATGTATGTGGTAATTATAGGGGTGCACTGTGTTCAAGAAGTGACACAGGTTACTTGTCTTTTTATGTACTCAACATATCCTTGAGAGAACTAAATCCTTAAGGAGCCGTAAACTATAGTTGGACTACCAAATTTCTCATTTTTAGATACCTATTGTGGTCGTAAGAATCCATGTCAATTCCCTTGAACCTTTTTTTGGAGATCTCTTTGGCCATACCCTTAACAGCTTTTCCATGTCCCAGCATCACTTTTCTCATCGGCCATTGATCAGTCCACTGTTTATGGAAATCCTTTGCTCATAGAGAAGTTTCTTGCCTAATTTTAAGACATCAAACCATCCCAATGAACTCAATAAAGGTCTTGACTCTCTTTTCCTCTTATTAGTGTGTTGTTACTAAGGAGAGAGGATAGAGTCATAATCAAATGTTGATAAGGCAACTGTCACAGATGGAGTCCTTTTCATGCCAAATCTTGCTAGAGCTTCCAATGCTTATTGAATTGACTACGAAACCCTTTTTAAACAACATAAGTCTGTCATTTATTCCTTAATGCTTCTATGTTTGCTTGAGATCCCCTCAACATCAAGGGACCCGCATGAAAAGAAGGAATTGTATTTTACTACCACTTATCAAAATACAATGAAAGAACAACTTCAAGGAGTCAATTAAACAATTCTGAGAAAATCACATGTATCAGGCTTCAAGGTACATTTTGCAACGCCATTCTGGTAATGGTTCTAACTCTTTAATTTTTTTGTATCATCAAATGATAACTTGGTACTGAATTTATTCGTCCTTGCAGATCAGTAGCCTTATTTAGCTAATGGATAGAGAATATAGTTTTCTTTTTTTGATATTTTAAGATTTTTAATGCAGCTATGAACATCTATTTGGATGTCATACTACAACCATATGTTTTGATGGTTTGTTTGACTCAGCTGCAAAATTCCATAGATCTCCATAGATCTATACTGTGCTCTGCAATACCCAGTTACAATTTTGATTGATTGTGACAAATGTTAGTTAGACCACATTTCTTTTCATTTCCTCCGCTGACTATCAAAATAAATTTGTTTCATTGTATATTTCGTAATTATGCATATGTTCTGTAATTGCAGGGATTGAGTCTGTTTATTGGTGGGACGGTAAGGTAGAATTTTCAATACAAAACATGAAGCTTTATTCCATTTGACAATTATTCATTTTTAAGCACCATTAATTTACCAATTAACCAAAGAAGTTCTTGACATAAATAATTCCATAAATCCCTACACCCACAAGTTTATAAATAATTTACCATTAATTTTTCCATATACCCCTACACCCACAATTGCCTGTATACAATTGCTGTGCTTTAGGGAAAAATATCGATTGTACCAATGATCATCTACAAACTGTTAGATATGCAACCTTAGTGAAATAACATTAGTGCATCCTGCAATGATTCTGATGTATCCATTTGATGCCCCATAATTTTACCAACAAAAAAAGGGCAAACAGCTGGCCTGAATGCTCTCCTTGACTGGATTGTATGACTTATCATAATATCTATTTTTCAGGTTCAAACAGATTCTGAGGATTTGCTCATAATCAAGACGAGGGAATCCCTCCTGAGTGCCTTGACAGACCATGTTAAAGCCAACCATGAATATGAGTAAGCTTCATTCTGAACACTGGGCACCACGTAATCAAGGGCAATCTTTTACATTATGCTACATTGAATGCACTAACTGTAGTGGCACAAACATTTGTTGCATTCCGATGATAAGATTGCAGAGTGGACTTTAGCCGGATACCTGATTTCTATAAATAAACGTTTACAGGGTCCCTGAAGTGATTGCCTTGCCCATCACTGGTGGCAACCTCAAGTACCTTGAATGGATCAAGAACAGTACTAGGGAAATTTGACATAAGAAATTATGCAATGCAAATACGTAGAGATCTTGAGTGCTGTACAGTTTGGTTGGTGTGACTTTAAGTGCAGTACAGTGCGAGTAACGGAGGCTGTCTTAGTTTATGCTCGATCCTATGTGGGGAGTACTTTGGAGGGGTAGGAACTATATGTCCTTGAATGATCAATAAAATGCAATCCCTTAGTGCACTTCCCAAGTTTCTCAGCTCAAAACTTGCTTAGCAATATATTTGTCATATTCAATATCAATATTGTTTATGTATGTAATCACCGAGCCATTCTTTTTGTGGTGTGATATGGTAAGTTTGTGTTTGTGAAGGAGATGGTGGAACTTGCTGATGGTCAGGGAACCAGGAGTAACAAGCGTTCACTCAACCCTTGAAGAATCTGGAAAATTGATATTAAAATTGACAGCATATTTCTTAGTTGCCAGTGGAGATATAATTTTTTATCAACTATGTGATTCCTGAAACATATATTAGATTTGGGTGCTCAAAACTTTATTAGGTAGGCATGTGTTGCTGACGGGAGATTGCTATCAAGGTTCTTGTGAAACCTTATGAAGGGAAGAGCAATAGGAGAAAACCGGCAATGCAAAGAGAGGTGATCGAAATCGGATTTTTTGGCCTGGGGAACAATATTTTAGCAATTTTAAAATGTTTTGGCATACTAATGTGACATTTTCCTACTCTGGACAAAGAGATCACAGACCAAATATACCAAATTAGCCGGTTAATAAGGCGTGGGCCTGTGAATAATTTTATTATTTTATTAGGATTGGATCTTTTTGGATTAAAGTCCCACTATAGAAGCAAGATTTAATATTATCTTGCTCACCTCCCATATGGATTCCATTTCAAGATAATCAACTTAAATCTTAGGGCCTATTCAGCATTATTGTCGTTTGTCTATTTTTGTTTCTCGATAAATTAATAAAATATTATATGGAGATTGATACTAAAGACAGCATTTGCGCAAAGCTTCTGCTATTCTTTTGGTTATCTCTTGCTTTTATTTTTTTGAAAGTAATAAATCAATGTTCCAAAGCTCTCAAGACTAAATGATTTGAAAAAACAAAAGGTCTTTTGGTGCGCGTCGTTCAGTTTACTTCAATTTTCTTCTTGGATTTTTGAATACAAGAACAGAACGGATCCTTACGATCAAACTTCGGCTATTTTTACTCTTCCCCCACCCACCAGCATTAATATCACAATTATCCGGTTCCAAGTGGCATAAATAGCCCCAAGCGACCATTACAACAAAGTTTACGCACAATAATGACAAAGTGATTCTGACTCAAATCCAACAAATATGATTGCATAATATTTTGTCAGACATTCTGGAAGGTAGTATAACAAAAGAAGATGCCATCTTTTACAAAATCTCGCATTGCAGTGTAATATAGCAGCTCTTTATAATCTCTTGCTCAGTACATATTAAGTATGAATATTGAGAATATCTACTTTAGTCTCAAAATAAGAATTTCTGATGGTATAGAACAGGTAAAAAGTGTCATCGCAAAAGAACGACAAAAACACAAGAAACACTCATAAATTGACGAAATAAAAAGGACGTGTACATATACACCCAAAATCCTTCTCTCTCTCTCTCTCTCTCTCTCTCTCTCTCTCTCTGTGTGTGTGTGTGTGTGTGTGTGTGTGTGTGTGTGTGTGTGTACGCTTAGACAAAACTATCCACCATCATATTGAGTTATCTGCTTTGCTGGTACAGGAGCTGATCTTTCCAGCTCACTCCTACTCCAGGAATAATTCGAATTCAAAATCTCCCTTTCCATATGGCACAATAATTCAAAGGACCCCCTTCAACTTCATGAAATATACCAGAATTGCCAGTATAATAACCAGGACAACGAGCAACATGCTCAACCCTGTTGAAACAACAGCAACACATTCAAAATGTAACTAGAAGGAAAATGGACAATACAAAATGAAACCAAGATTAGAATGATCGTGTACCACTACTCTTTCTACTTTCTATAAGTGTCACTCGTGCGCTTGAATCAAAGGAAGCAGACATCAAGGCCCTGTGCACATGAACAATAGCTTAATTCCACATCCTCAGCTGGCTAGTTATGGATATGGGATCAGTTACACAACTCTCAGTTTTGAATTAAATGCTAGGAAGAAGTTTGGACAGTAACCTTGAATCTTGGGAGAATGTTAATGCAGTAACAATGCCAAGGTGTGCTTTTTTAACTATAGTCTGAACCTGCATATCTGAGTTTAGGATCATGATGTTTCCTTCTACTGTCCCACTGCAGAGTACACAAGAAGTAAATGTGATTGTTTTAGGAGTGGAAAGATGACCAGTAAAAGGAAAAAAAGACAATAACAGGATTTTATTTAAACATTAACAACAGGATTTCAGCCGAAAAAAAAGAACACAATAACATGATGTCAGTACTTAATTACCGAACAAGGACTCGAGGAATAAGCATCCGAGAGGATAGGAGACAATATTTCTGTTACTCTTGAGGCTTCTGACCATATATAATTATATAAAGACCATCACATTTTGTATGGAGTTGAAACTTTCCCAGCATAATGTAGACACAAAGGACTATCACATTTTGTATGGACTAAACATATGAGAAGTTAAGAGACCATCACATTTTGTATGGAATTGAAACTATCCCAGCCAAATGTAGACCCAAAGGACTACTCAATATAGTTCCTGCTCAAAATAATACTAATAAGAGTAATAAACTCATGCAAATTTAGGGATGATGCACAAGTTTACAGGTCAGATGATGAATTGTACAAAAAACTGTAATAAAAATCAATGCTTGTGGCACAAATTTTAGAGTCCAGGTGTAACTGGATATGCTTTCTTTGCTTCCAATACATGAACCCATATCAGTAATCGCAGGTCCACCTTAGAAAGCAGTAGAAAAAGGGCAAACAGAACAATCATGATAATAGAGTAATCATGAAATCATATAGACTAGATGGAATTGGTAGGATGATGGTGATAAGGTTTAAAATGAATCACTTACATTGCAAAAAGTTTACCATCAGTTGCTACATGAAATGCAGAAATTGGGTCACGGACTACCTTCTTTGACCCAAGTCTCTTCCATGAAAGAGTATTCCAAGACACTATCTTTCCTTGGTCACCTAAAAATTAAAGCTAGTACTATTCAGTCCTGTTAAATATTAGAACAAATAAAGAAGAAGAATCAATGCAATCTGGAACATCACCATGCATTGCAGTAATCAATAGTATCTGACTATTATCAGTGCTTTGAGAAAACCTGCAGAAGCCAAAAACCTCACCCTGGAGAGATGTATAGTTTATAAGTCCACATATTGAAGAAAGCAGTTCAGGTACTTAAGAAAGTCGCTGAAGGGATTGCTTACATCTTCCCTTGGCAGATGCGCTACAGCTGTTGATGATATCAGATCCCAAACCCTGCAAGGGCCACTATTGCCTAATGATACAAGAAACTTTCCATCGAGACTGCAAAACATGACCAAGCAGATGATATATATGATTCCATAGATGAAGAGCTCAACTCCATAGTGCATGTGCACAAAAATAAAAATGCAATCTTCAAGTATGAACAGTTTTTCTTATTTAAACATCCTTCTGTCAACCTGAAATGCAAATCCTTCACAGTCACATGAGCATCAGTTTGATCGAGAATGATTTCCAAACTTGGCCACTTGAAGACCCTCAAATGCCCATCCTACATGAAATATGGCAAGAACACTGAAGATTTATAGAATCATGAATTAAGAAGGGTAGAACAAGGATATCTAAAGATTTTAATTTAGATCAAGCATATGGAGTAGATAATATCTAACAGAATATAAAACACTAAAGAGTAATTATTTACAAGGCATAAATATTTAGCTAAAATGATCTGAATTACATCATCGTCACATGTGGAGCAAGTAACCTAGTAGCAATAGAAAGCTATATATTGTTACAAAGAAGGAAGGTAAGATCAATAAAACATAATAAGGATCCAGATATCCAAGAGGAAGCTAACAGAAGAGGTTCCAAGAAATCTCGAGACAATTGACACAATTGACAAACAAATGGAAGCAGCAGACAGATATGTAACTACATGACGGTGGAGGTAACACCTTCCATATCTGCTAATTTGGTAGCATTCTCAACAGGAATGAAAATTAGAAATGTAATATAAGACGATGACAGCTGTTGAAAGGATTTTATTGCAAAATTAGCTAAATTTGGGGGCAATCTAATATAAATATGTTTTTGCAGTAGCAACAATCCAATTAAAGATTATTCCTTCAAATAATAGTGAATGATATCAATTTAAAGATAAAAGAACAATCAAAAGATAACATCAAAGATATATACTTGATAATTGATATCAAGCGACTTGCTCTGGCAATGTGATCAACTAAATCATTGACCTAAGATGAAGATGGTAAGCTATGAGTCTCTGGAATTTTCCAGCCCAGAAATCCCCTGCAGACTGACAATTAACTCATACCTTCCTTCACCAGCATGCGGTATCCCAAGGTCATGAGGACATTGAACTGCCTTAAATCATAAACAGCTAGTCGGCAGGTGGGGACACCTAAGCAGTAACTTAGTTCAACTCATGCAGCTAGGGCACCAGAACCCATCAATTTATCTCATAAGCTCATCCCATCTATAGCTCTTTTAGTTATTCCAATCTACCATACATCAAATACGAATTACCTAAGCATATTACAACTTTTCTATACTTCCTAACAGACGACTGCTGCTCTACCATAAATCCTCATCACTGACTTCAGTTGGCCTTTTGGAATTCATCGGAATGCATGTATCAATGCGCCTTTCAGGGTCCTACAAATGTATTTAAACATGCTCTAACAAACGCTAAGGCAAATACTTGATATTTGTCGCGAAATGAAATGAAAAAAAGGCATTCTTTTGTGATTCTCCACTTCCAAATATGATAGGCCTTATGAGAGCAAGATCCTAACATGGTTGTGATTTATTCCAATACATTCCTATTGAATCACTATCAAACTAATTCTACTATGGAAGATCACATATTTGCATCTACCATGCATCAAGGCAGTATCTGAGAATGTTCAGCCTGAAGATAGATTGGAAGATCTCTCAGTCCTGACATCTTCACAGCTTTTCTGCACTCAGCAGCAACAGACAAGATGATGTAAAAGAACTTCATCAGTCGAATTATGTTTGACAAATGCCTAGTAGACACCCACATGGGATTCTATTTTTCTTCTTGCAGAGAAGTTTTTTGCTACATAGATGTAACCATGGAAGTCAACTTACCCAGCAATAATAGACTTCTGGAGATTGTTATGGATGATCAATGTGCATGGTACATTTAGCCAGACTCTCGGAACAATGAAGAGAAGCATTAAGTAATGTTACATATTTTGATGCCAAGCTTAATCCCTTTGAAAATTGTGCCCTGAGAGCAACCTTAAACATCTATTCTGAAGTGGGGAGAAATCGCTTATGTGAGAAAATGGTGCAATTTTCAATGATAGATAGCCATGAGAAGACAGAGGTTGAAAGAATAAAGAGCCGAGGAAAATGAAAAGAAAAGAAATTCCACTAAGTTATAGCATCAGATTATTCTCATCAACTATATAAAAAAGTTCCCTTTGATTATCTCAATGGGGGACAATCACTTCGTGGTTGACTGTAATTTACAAGTTACTGGAGCTAATAAATCTAAATGAAAGATGATCATCGACTTGTGGTCCAACATCTAAGTTGACCAAAATCCAGCATCCATAGATGCCAACATCTCCTGAAGAGGCATGTAAGATACCAATGTTAAGCCCACAAGTTTTAATGGAATTCTTTCTAAAGGGGCGATAACACTAAATAATCAATGCAAAGACAGAAAATTACTAGAACCATGTTTATAGCATATTAGAGCTC
This sequence comes from Phoenix dactylifera, assembly GCF_051530095.1. Classification (NCBI taxonomy): domain Eukaryota; kingdom Viridiplantae; phylum Streptophyta; class Magnoliopsida; order Arecales; family Arecaceae; genus Phoenix; species Phoenix dactylifera. Next base: position 20,571,899 of record NC_143201.1, read on the forward strand.
TAATGGCTAATGTTTGTTTTGTTGGAGAAGAAACATATTGCACACACACCTAACGTGACGAAGAACCTAAAAACGTGATGAAGAAAAATCATGTGAGCCTAACATGGACTGCAAGTCCTGTTGTTCGGTGTGAAATACTTGCCCAAAAAGATGACAAGGGCATGAATGCAAATGCAGCAACCTTTCAGACCTCCTATGTATTTTAGAAGGAAAAGATATTAATGACTTCTTCCATGATGGAAAGTTATATTGTCTAAAATCCATAATTTAGAAGCATCTTAAAAGTGCAATCAAGAAATTTCAGCAGCTGATATATGTGAGTGCTCTTAATACCAAGGCATGCGATACCGTACCAAACCGGACGGTACGGTGGATACCGTATCATACCGATTTAGTACCAATACACACATAGGGGGCATACCGCACTCAGTACACCGAACTGGCCTCCGTACCAAGCATACCGATACAGTAGTAGGGTGGCACCAGTATACCAGTGCCACCGGTACCAAGACAACATGCCTTGCTACAGCATGCCTTGCTTGATACTGGCATAGTTGTACAGACATCCTTAAAGTCATGTATCATTCTTTTTGCAGATAACATAAATACCAGAGACGGACTCAATCATATCAAGCCAATCAAGGAGTGCTTCAAGTGCCAAGTTTTCATGAACCTCAACACTGGTTTCTAGGTCTGCAGACAGCCAATAATTCTCAAGGAGATCCACTTTCTTAATAAAAAACAATATTGGCATGTTGTTGTAAAGTCATTTGACCAGATACTTGATCGCTCCTATTCAAGGATATAAAATACTAGGGATACCAGCCTATTAGTAACATACCAGCTAGAAACTGGTACCCAGCGGGCTGGCACCTCCTTGGGACTGATTCATGGGCGAACTGGCCCTAGATTGACCTTGTGCAACTTGATACTAAGTTAAGGTTCTTTTTACACCTTTTTATTTCTGCTTAAAGCTATGCTGGCCTGTATCAGATGTCAGTACAGCACCTATGCAGTACATATCATACTAATTAGTGAACAATATTGGGCCCATTCCTTAATTTTCAAACCCTTGCTCCTCCTACTAAACTTTTGAAGCATTGCCTAGCTGTCTATTTTGATATCCTACCTAATATCTCAAAGCAAGAATTGCTAGATTATTGTGTTCAACCCATACTGAGCAACACTCCTCTTCCCTTCCTCTCCTTTCACATGCCACTTTGATACTAAAGCTGCTAGCAACATTATACATGCTGCTCCCTGTGCTACATTTTTAGATCATATTCCTGCTCCTAACTTCAAATGCCTATTGCAAGCAGCTCTTTGGACATTAGAAGACCTACAAAATCCACACCGGAGATTTATGTAATGCACATTTTTAGTCAACTTGTTGCCACCTCACAAGCTGCTTACTATGCTGGGTTATGTATTCTAGTATTATATTTAAGGTCTAATCAGTAGTGATCTCTCTCTCTCTCTCTCTCTACCCTCCAAATTTCTCTCTAGTTTCAAGCTTACTTTATATGAATGGGTTAGAGATGCAATTGACTGTCATCCCAATATTAGCTAAAATATATACTTTAAATTATTTTACGTTCATCAAAATCGCTAGCATGGACTTGAGTATTGAAGCAGTCTGCCAAGTTCATAACTTCTAAAATCATTGAGCTGGTATCTTCTTATGAACACGGAATTACAATTGCTACATGTACCATGCATTTAACAACTAGAAAGATAACATATTGCCACCATCTAGTTCTGCTGTAAGCATGCCAACCATATAGAGATTCATTGCAACTTCCCAAACAACCTGTTCTCATTTAAACACCATATCCCCAATTTCCTCTATTCAATCAATCAAGTACATCGTAAGGTCACATACTCACTCTCGATTGGCAAACATGCCTTTTAGTTTCTTCCCAGCACTACAGTTAATATAAGAAGACAAGATTTTCTTATTAACATTTCCAGTAATTCTAGGAATTGAGCAAAAATAATAATAAATGATCATACAATCAAATTACGAAGTTGCACTCAACCTCAAGAATTTCTTTGCTTGATAACTAATTATGGCTGCTTGTACAGTTAATCCTTGCCAACTTTGGGCATCAGAAAATTGTTAGACATGCTATGTAAGCACATATCACAAAAATAAAGTGCTAAGTTGAACAACAAAACATTCAGAATGTCTCTGTACTGAAAAAAAAGACACAAAAAATCCAAAGCGACAAAATATTGAGCATCAATCAGTTTTCTACAATTATGTTCTTACTATAATGACTGAAATTAATTTGTTGAAGTTACAAACTAAAGGCTACCATACAGACACAGTGGTATGAGGAAAGATATTTACCTCACCACCAGTCGCAAGCATCGAACCTTCTGCATTAAAGGCTACCGCTAACTGCAGCCCATCCTCCACCAGCTGTGACAATTTCTTTTCAGAGGACTTAAGAGCCAATTTATGGGATTCCTTTCTCTCTGGAAAATCCCATTCAAACCACCTACACAAATATCACAATCTAAAGATTAGAAGTATTAGAATGGTCATCAAAAGCCAAAAGAAAGATTCTTCATGGTTAGAGCTCCACAATCATACAGTCCATCTGAAGGAAGAAACAACTGGTAACAAGCCAGCAATCTATAAGATTAAAATACAAATATTGTCGATCAAAGATGATTGTAACCGGGAAAAGAAAATCTGAAATTAACACTCGAATTAAAAAAAAACAATTAATAACTTGTAAGACATCCCAGTAATTTTGAAGGAAAAAAATATCATGTTAAGTCAAAGGCACACATTTTTACCCAATGATCTCTTCTATAGAAGATATCTGTTAGACTTACAAGGCAAGGAGGAAAAAGATGCCCCATGAACAAAATACTAATCAAGAAAACCAAAAAAATACATAAACCTATCTAAGAGCTTTGTAGTATACCTGGACACCATAATGTATAACTATCAAATTTGGCAACCTGAGAAAGAAATTAGTTTACATTGTAAATGTTATGTGCAAAACCTCTAAATGTAGAAAAGACTTTAAGATATTTATACTTGCTTCCTCTTTAAAAAGAATGATACAAGAGCAGAAGAACGTGTCACCATACAATTATCGCCAATACTGTGTTTTTTCATATGGAACCAATTGCTGGCTGATTTAGAAAAGAAAAAAAACGCCTTTGACATCGATCATTAATTTACAAAGCTTGCATATGCATACAATAAAATCAATATGAAAGAGCATTAGTTTAATATGACTTTAGAAAAGACCTGCAACCCTTTGGAAATGAGCAAAGAATCCCGTCTCCCCCTGGGTGTACAGCCATCCTATAAGGCACCTCAGCATCCGTTCCCATCCGAAACACCTGAATCAGTTAAAAAAGATCGACATTTAAGCTTTGAAAGGTTAAAAACTACTTCAGACTGTGCAATCCAATCCAAATTCCCAAATTGATGCAATCTATCGCAATTCTTTTTTATTAAAAAAAGAAGCGAAATTTACCGGCCGATCGGAGAGGGATCGTGACGCGAGATCAAACTCGGAAATGACGAGAGCGTTGGGAACCCCGCTCCGGCCTTCGCCCCCGCCTCCCCCCAGAGCCACCAGGAGCCGATCTTTCTGAGACGAAGGAGAAATCTCTCCCTCGCTTCCTTCGCCTCCTTCTTGCTTGCCCTCGTCTTCCTTCTCCTCCGCCTCCTCCTCCGCCGCCTCGTCCTTGTCTTCCTTCCCCTCCGCCTCCGCCGCAACAGCGGCGGCCGAGATCCGGTCGATGGGGACCCAGGCGGCGCAGTAGATGGGGAAGCCGTAGGTCTTGGAGCAGGGTGGGATCTCCCGCCGTCCCCTCGCCATCGCCCTCCTCTGGCTCGAATCTCTCCTCTTTTGTTTCTCTTTCTTTTTTTTCCCTCTTATTAACGCTTCGGCTCTGTAATAAGCGAAGAAGTGTCGGCGTCGTTTCGAGTGCGGCGTAAGGGTGGCAAAATATGACCCGACCCGCCAACCCGACCCGTGTTTGACCCGCCGTTTGGGTTTGGCCTAAACAGGTTCGGGTCATAAACAGGTTGACCCGTTTAACCTGTTTATTAATTGGGTCGGATACAGGTTTAAAATATCTGACCCGTTTAACCTGCATAACACGTTTAATAACCTGTTTAATATATGGGTCGGATTGGATAGGGCCCTTATCCACAGTCCACAGCCCACAGCCCACAGCCCACAGCCCACAAGGAGTCAGGATCCGTTTAAAATAATCTCCCCATGGGTCATTAGGGTACCGGTGCCCTTTTTTTTTTTCTTGGTGCGACGCTTCGACCTCTCCGACTCTCCCTCTAGTCCACCTCCTCCCCCACCCTCGAGCCCGCCGCCTCCGACCCCTCCGACGGCGCCGACGACGCCGACGACCTCTCCTGCCTCCCCGACCGCCTCTCCGCCCCCGCAAGCCGGCCCCCTCCCTCCCCTCCCGCCGATTCATCGCCGAGCCGGTCGCTGCCCGGTCCTGCTCCTTTGTCGGCACCCACAAGTACGTCGCCCACGAGGTCGCCGTCGGCCGCTCCCACAGTCCCATGGCAGCGCCGCGTCCTCCTCTACGAGCTTCTCGACGGCCGGATCCAAAGACTGAGAGGTATGAAGCTTCTCTACGACCGGTGAAGCTCCGGCGGCGACGCGGCAAGGAAGAGGCCACGGGCGGTGCGGGGTGGCGGCTCGGGCGCAGCCGTGGCGTGGGAGGCCGATCGGGGAAGAAGATGAGCAGGAAATTTTTTTTTTTTTTTGTCCTTTGCAGCTTTACCCTCCGGTCCCTCCCGCTTCTCTCTCTCTCTCTCTCTCTCTCTCTCTCTCTCTCTCTCTCTCTCTCTCTCTCTCTCTCTCGTCTTTTCCCCTCCCATCTCCCTAGCCGGCTAGCCCCCACCCTTTCCTTTCCTTAAACAGGTCGGGTCAGGTGACCTGTTTATTAAACAGGTCGGGTTCAGGTTGTAATTCCTGACCTGTTTAATAAACAGGTCGGGTTCAGATTTATAATTTTCTGACCCGACTTGTATCTGACCCGACCTGTTTATGCTTGACCCGACCCGATTGCCACCCCTAGTGCGGCGGTCGTAGTCAGATCCCGAGGAGGGTGGGACCGAGAGAACGCGCCACTTCGGAGTCTCGTAGTATTTCAACGCAACTAATTCTCCAGCTTTTGCGGCCGACGACCGCCCACCCTGCAAGGGTAAATTTTGACGCTAGCCTGGTGGCGGCATTTGTAATCAGAGATTAGAGACTTTTGTTGCATCAGTAGCTTTTTTGGGGCGAGCTTAAGGCAGCATAAAAGGATATTTTTTATATCAGGGATGGCAAAATATGATCCGATCCGCCAATCCGACCCATGTTCAACCTGCCATAAACAGGTTTGGGTTTGGCCTAAACAGGTTTGGATCGTAAACAGGTCGACCCGTTTAACATGTTTATTAATTGGATCGGATACGGATTTTAGATGTCTGACCCGTTTAACTATTGGGCAGGTTAAACAGATCTAAACAGGTTAAACGGGTTAAACGGGTTAAACAGGTTAAACAGGTCTAAACAGGTTAAACAGGTCTAAACATGTCTAAACAGGTCGGATTGGGCAGGTTAAACAGGTTGGGTTGGACAGATTAAACAGGTCTAAACAGGTTAAACGGGTCAGGTTGGGCAAACAGGTTAAACAAGTCGGGTCGGGTTGGGTAAACAGGTTACCTGTTTATTAAACAGGTTAAACGGGTCGGATCGGGTTACCTGTTTAATAAACAGGTCAGGTTCAGATTTGTAATTCCTGACCCGTTTAATAAATAGGTCGGGTTCAGATTTATAGTTTTCTGATCCGACCTGTATTTGACCCGACCTGTTTATGCCTGACCCGACCCGATTGCCACCCCTAACCAGACAGATGTTAGAAGTTAGGAACATCATTTTTTAGAGGGACTCAACCATGATGATTGAGTGGATACCGAGGAAAAGACGGAGAGAGATTTCTGGACTTAACATTCCACCGTTCTTTCTCCACTAAGTTGTATTCTTTATTTCGACTCTATTGACTATGTGCATACGAAATTAATGTGAGCAGCTGATATATCAAAAAGGTCCTCTGGACTCAACAATCTACCGTTTCTTCTTGTATTATTTCTTTTGACTTTGTTGGCTATGCTTACACGAAATTAGTGTAAGCACTCCATGGAAAATATTTATGCACATAGGCTACAGAATATTCTGAATTACCACCCTTGCCTGGTCGACCCATTTGGCTTGCTATGGAGTGACTGAAAAGAGGGACCAAGAATAAGTAGAGTTACAACATGCATTGAAACCTTGTATGTTACCTTGGTTATAAGTTGCTTGTACTTTTAAAAAAAAGAAAGAAAAAGAAACAGAAAAATTCATGGTCTAGTTGTTCTCCAGTGGCGTGGTTTGCTCAACCGTTATTATTTAGAAGATAGACAGGTTGGGTTCCAACACTAGCTAGCTATTAAAAATAAGTGTAGCTCAAATTGAACTCAAGAATTGGTTTGTTCAGGTGGATTACCAGCTAACCTTGAACTAATATTAAAGCCAAAGTGAGATGAAAGATGCCATTGCACGTAACAACAATCTCAATGGGTATTTTGCTGTCAAGGATGCCATTAAGATGCCTTCAGAGAATTTTTTTTCTTTTTTTCATTCACAGTGGCATGTCCAGGAAACAATGCAAATACATCGCCATAAACCTGTAGCGCATGATCCACTTACACACACCAGAAAATTAATAGCTTACAATTGTTCAATATCAAAAGCCATCTTACAATCCCATGCAAGCCAATATAAGCAGTCTCTTAATAATGCCATCCCTAGATAAACTTTTATATATGCCAAAAGACACCTAGTCTGAATAAAATTCGGAATAAAAAATTCGTCAATAAATTACAGCTGAAGTTTTTGTTGACATTTTATTCTAAAAAATGTTGAATGTAGTCGAGAACCATGATACATCAACTGAAGGAAGCTTTCAAAAAAGCTTTAGAGCACAACCATCAAATCTGATGGAACTCCATATCTATGCGACATGAAATAGACTCGGCTTCAATCCTTGAGTTCTAATATCAGAAGATCTTGATATGCATGCCGGAATCCAAGTTGTCCCAACTTCAGATGCATCCCTTCTCTTCCACAACTTATTTGCTCATAATGTTACCAGGGTCTTCATCGAAGACCCAGCCAATAAAGTGGAACAGCGTAAAAAGCCAAGGGTTCATCACTAGAGAAATTGTTGCACCCAGAAACAAGCATAAATTATTATCAGAAATCTATTTTTAAAGCCATGATTCCGATTGGTCTAGTAATGAACATAGACTATACTTGTACCAAAATAAATTTGTCAGAGCAATGGATGAGATGAGGGTTATGGTGTAGGCATTAATTTGACAAATTTACAAGGAAGCAGCATTCTTGGCATCTGATCAAAATGGCAAAGTATTTCCACCATGACCAATTAAACCATTAAAAAAAAAAGAGAGAGACGAGTGGGAAGCATTTACAACATAATACGACAATGTCCTCGTAATGCACAACAGAAGAAAGAAATGGAACCACATTCTTCTTACCCAAAAAAAACTCACCCAATTAGCAACCCTTCTTCTTCTTCTTCTTCTTCGACTCCGCCTCTATATTTCTCCTCGAACTCTCTTCCTTTCGATGAAAAATTAAAGAACCAATCAGTTAAACCACTGGTGGACGGCCACCCCTTCGTCCCGAAGCTTGCCATAGAGGGCGAGGCACTCCCAGTAGGCCCTCCGGCTTCTCGTCTCTTTGCTTCCCTTCTTCTTCTTCTTCTTCTTCTTCTCCCACTGGTGGTCGCACTCGAGGAAGAGCTCGTCGACCAGCCCGATTGCCCGCCCATTCACCACCTCCTCCACCACCCCCGCCTCCGCCTTCATCACCACGTACTCCTCCTCGCGGACGTTCTTTTCCAGCCACTCCGCCATCCCGCCCTCGCCCCCCGCGGCCGCCGCCGCCTCCGCCTCGTCCCCCGCCACCACCACCCGGATGATCTCAAAGTCGCGGTCGCCCTTCGGGTAATGGCGCTTGAACCACGCCGCCGCGGTCCCCGCCTTCGCCCCCGCCGGCCCCACGTCCACGAACACCCGCCGTGGGTACCCCGCCAGCGAGTCCCCCGTTAGCTCCGGCAGGTACCGCGGCCGCAGTGGTGGCCGCCGCCTCGACGGACGCGGCGGCTCCAGCAGCACGCCCTCCAGCCCGTTCAGCGCCTCCTTCTTCGCCTCCGGCACCGCCAGCAGCCGCCGGCCCCTCCGTCGCCGCACCGCCGGTGCGGCGGAAGCGTCGGTCTCGGCCGCGGCCGCCGCGGATTTCTTCCTCATCGCCACCATTGTGGCGGCGCCGATCTGGCGGATGTAGGTCATCCGGTAGTTCTCCGGCAGGCGGAACGGCTCCAGTGGGTCGGAGCTGACGCGGACGACGGCGATGCCGTTTATCTTGAGGGCCCGGTCGATGAAATCGAAGCCGTCGCGACCGGCGGCGGCGAGCACCTCGTCGGCGGAGATGACGAAGTCGACAGATTCGTCGGGGACCGCCGGCATCCGGTCGTGGGAGATCGGCTCGACCCCCTTCTGTTTCAGGTACGAAAGCCGGACGCCGGGGTCGCCGAGGAACACGGCGCGGTGCTCGGGCCGGAGCAGCCCGCGGAGGCGCAGATCGCCGAGGAGCATCGGCAGCACGAACACCTCGTCGTCGATCGGCGGGACGGCGGCGAGAGGCGCGACGCTCTCCGCGGCGGAGGCGCGACGGAGGAGCGCGGCCTGGAGCCAGGGGAAGGACATGATCACGAGGGCGAGGAGCACCGACCGGGCGAGGAGGCGCAGGAACTGCGGGCCTGGAAGCCGGATCACGAGTCGGTCGCGACCGACCTCGACGGCGCCGGCGGCGCCGACCCGTCTAACCGCCCTCGCCTTCTTCATCTCCTCACGGCTGGCTGACTTCCGGGAAAAAAAAAATAAACGGTGGTTTTCCGGTCGTAAGTCTATTCACGGAGAGGAATTAGTTCGCGAAGAACGGAGAGCGGAGAGGAGAGCGAGAGAGAGAGAGAGAAGGGAGGGGGAAATGCGGGCGGTGAGACTAGCGAGTGCAGAAGCGGGCAGCGGTGTGGTTACCACCCACGAGTGCAGCACGGGCGCTAGGGGTTCGAAGGGAGAGGAGCATCATTTGTTTGATGCGCCGGGCTTCCATGTCTTACGATGTACCCTCGGATTGACGGTGGAGATCGTTGGGATCAGATCATCTTGGTCTCCACCAGCCGGGGCTTTTGATGCACAGGTAATGGAAGCCCGGGGAGGCGAGAATTTTGTGGGGTTGAATTTATATGGAGGAAGGGAATCCAATTTGGATGGGGAGGAGGAAGGGGGAGTTAACGTGTTTGTGGCTCTTTCGTGGGGCTTATTCTTAGGGGCGGGGGGATTAATGGATCCACCGGGAAAGTAGAGTTACGGGTGGTGGGAGGCTGGCCAAATGCGTGTTGGTTTCGATGGTGCGGTTACAGGAGGATGAGCGTGCAGTCAAAAGGAGTTTCCTAATCTTATATATCTCCGACCTGATTAGCATCAAAATTTTATTTAAGATGAATTGATGTTGTCCCGTTACGGTGGTTCAACGGTTTTGAAGTCTAGGGTTGACGGGGAATCTGGAATTTTTAGAAGAATTATGGCTGTTATTAGTCATGATGACCTTTGTGTAATGTCAGGCTCGTGCTCGTTGAGACATCCATGCACGGCAATGCAATATTATAAAAACGTCATGGAAAGGAGAATTTATTAAATGTTAGAGTAGATGACAATATTTTTAACAAATTGTATTTATTACATTTATGTCCAGTAATTTATAAAATCCATATTTTTATCTCTTAAATTAAGAATAGCAGTGAAATCGATTACCTTATGTAAAAAGTCAAAATTACTCTTCAATGGAGGGAATGATGCACATTCTTGGATAGTTGTTAAGTCTCTTTAAGATTACTTTGATCATTTTTTAATATTTTTATGATGCATTATTTGGGTTCCATTCAAAGTTAATAGAGTCACTGACATTCTGTTAAGTTATGAATTAAAGCGTTGAATAAAAATAAGTATAAATTTTTTAAATTATTAGGTGTAAGTATAATTTATTTCTAATCCCAAAAGAAATTTGTAACTTACTTTAACTTTAATTATAGTGTTATGATTAAATAGCTAACTCTTTTTTTTCAGAGATAGTAATAGAGTGAGAAAGATGGAAATTGAGATAGGTTTTCTCGTCACAGTATTTAGAAATTCATTATCCAAGATTCGAAATGATAATCTCTGGTCGCTAAGGCTGGGGGTCATGATTACCATGGCAAGGCCCGGTTCCTCGTATTACTAAATAACTATTTGCAAATACATGCTGTCATTACATGTTTCTAGCAGCATAATGGGATTGCCTTGAAACTGGTTCAAAAGTCTTAAAAAACCCTGCACAGCTACAGAACATATGAAACTTCACAAGAATCTATAAAATCTAATGGAAGAGGAACAGCACTAGACGAACGGGCCACTGGCTTGCGGAATGGTGCGTGATTTTTTTTTTTGTTAAATAAGTCAAATAATCTTGAATAAATCACAAATTCATGGATATCAATTACTTTCAAGATAATTAGCTTACAAATAAAAGAGAAATCCAAAGTGATTGCCACCATATATCACTAATGAGGTTTTGTTTCTTTATTTTAAATATGCTATTTTAATCATAGATATCTTTCTAAATTTGCTCTCGGCAGTTTTCTTAAAATTTCTCTCTCAATAACCAAACAAATTGCTTGCTACACCCATTCTTTTTTAATCATAATGTTAGTGGTTAAGATTTGTTTAGCGAAACATAAAAAAGATTTAAATGGTTAATATCAGAAAATAAACCAATGCTAATTTATATTAGAAAATATAAGTTGTAGAAAAGAATACTAATATGCAACTCCTATTGTCACAGGCACACGAAAGGTTCTCGCTATCATGTGGCAGAAGGGGAATAATGCAATTTTGGAAATTGCTGTAATAAATCCAAGAATCCATTGTGTGCATGAAATGGCACTTCAACTCACTTTCCGGTAGAAAATTTTGATTGTTGGCTTCTCTTATAACAAGTTGACCTTCAATTAGGTATTGATAAACAGGGCAATCATAAACAGGATTTTTAGATTAAATTGATTGTTAGAGAATCATTCAAGTAGTCATTCAAACACAAAGCCCAGGCTCATTTTCTCTTGAAATAATTCATCAAAGTCTCACTCCTTGACATTGTTTTCACATGCAGAAAAATTCTTTCGGGCATTTAAAATTAAAATGCTTTTCTAGAAAAATAAATGTTTGGTAACACTTTTCAATAACATTTCTTCAATTAATCATGCAGCCATGCACCAAAAAAAAAAAAAAAAAAAAAAAAGGAGAATCCATATTCTTTTGTGCAATTTCAATTTCTATCCTCCCATTGTACACGACAAATCCACATAACATGAGAACATATTAAAATTAAATTGCTTTTTGAGTGCTAACTATAGTTTGACCGCATCCATATATGGTACCTTTTTTCCATGAAACAAAAGATTAAATTTTAGACAATTGAGAAGGCCGCTCTAGTGTTCTCTCTTATAGAGGAGAAGAACAGATAAATAATATTCACTTGCACAAATAAACATATAAAATGGATAGTTATATAACGAAAATGTGAAATAAAAAGAAACGCTGGGAATTTAATGGTTTTTGAAGATTACATGCACGAATAGAGGTTGTAGTTTTTGCATTCACAAATCGTATAACGGCGCTGCTCCTCCATAAAAGACAGGCGTAAATAGGCATTTGCTCGGCTTTTTACAAGGGATGTGGCCAACTTTTTTTTAAGGCCCAAAAGTTCTACTCAGGCCTTTTTTCCTCCAGCACTTCAGATAGTTGGGCTGGCCTAGGAAGAGAGTATTCTTGGTCACATTGGACCCCCATAGCTTAAACAGTAAACAAGATAGGTCCTCGGATTGAATGTATGAATGAATGGATGGATGACTTTAAATACCTTGGAATGGATATGTCTCTTATGATCACAAAGCAAAGAAAATTACATCTAACCTCAAGTGAAAGGTCATTAGTGAGCCTGGCTTTCACCGGACGTAGGTGTACTAATGTACTACTGTTTTCGTAATTAGAAGGGGAAAAAACTCACATAAGCTGTTACATATTTGACTGTCATAAACTTCCTTAATAAACCTTTTGTCATTTTGAGGATTCGCAAAATGGCCATACTTAGGTCATGCTGATAGCACGAAAACCCTGCATGATGAAACTCTTATTTTCTGAAATTGTTTGCAAAATATTTAGAGCTTAAGAAACAAAGATTTGTTGCTTTCAAAAAATGAGAGAAAATAAAAGGCAAGGAACAGCCTAATTTTTTTGGAAGTACTGTCTTTAACGTCAATCTTTACGTGGAATTTCACTAATTCAGAGAAAAGCAAAAACACAAATCAATGGTGCTAAACAAGCCCTCGACAATCCAATCCAAGTTGCAATGGTTAACATGGAGAAGTACCAGTACTACAGCAGACAAACAATTTTGATTTGAAGGGACTGCTAGAAAGAAAATATGTTCACTTCATATAAAGCAGAAAAAAGCAGAAAGTGTATCAATTCATTTTGGCAGAATGAAAGCAGAAAGTTCCTCATGACAAAACCATCATCAAATTTGTAACACTAAACAACAAATGTCTCCATGTTGCTCAATGAAAGTTCTAGTCTCCTTGTTACTAAAGCATCAACAGTTTAGTATTAATTTCCTTCATATTTTGGGTCAGCCATGACGTAGTGATAAGCAATTACCAAAATAAATATAAATATGCCAAGGAAATTGGCAAAGAATCCCAAGTCTTGATCGTCAATCATCTACAAAATAGAACAAACAAAATAACAGCTAATCAGCAAAGATTGGGTGGAAGACATGCTATATACATAACATATGACTTGCAGGTTTTCTGAAGAGATGTGAAAAGTAACAACACATGCAAGTTAATTTTCGAAATACAGTGCAAATGGATGCAGCAATTCCAAACCAGTTCCAACTGGGTGAGTATAAATCAAATAATTGTTCGAAATTAGGTCTCCAAATCATGAGGTTTCCTGGACAAAACATTTTTTTTCTTTGCTAGCTCATTTTAAATAAATGACTTTCAAAGTTCAGAATTCTTTATATTATCTGAGATTAGAAACACATACATCCTTGACAAAAAAAAAAGAATTCAGCATCTTGCTTTTTTTTCCTTTTTTTTTTGTGTAATTCAGATCAGGGTCTGCATTTCTCATGTGAAACGTGGCAGCATGTGAAAGTTAGCAATTAGTTATATATAATAATCAACAAATGCCAAAGAAGAACAACAATCAGCACTCGTCAAATATTCCCATGACTTTCAGCAACTCAACAAGACTCCATACCACTGATCAGAGCATATGAGGAAAAGTATGAAAACAAAGAAAATCTGGGTCCCACCATCCAGAAATGTACTGCCACTTTTGGAGTTCAACTCCTCTGTCCATATGCTTCATCAGCTTATCTCCACCATGGATATCTCATTCTCACTATAATATAAATCTCATTATTCAAGGAGGTGAATGGGTGCAATTTGCTCTCTATGCAGATACATGATTGATTGTAGAGCCTTCTTCTCTTTGAGCAATGGTGGATACAAAAGCCTTAAGACTATACAACCAATCTTTGAACCTCCTGAATTAACAAATATGCAGATTAGAAAGAAGAAGAGAACCATTCTCAAACCAGAGTCCTCCATAGAATGGAAGGCTCCCTTTCAAAGCCCAATCAGCCAATTGATTTCCTTTCTTGAAATTGCAGTAGTCATGACATATTCAAATACACTTGCGGCACTCTAGAGCATCACCTGGGATGGCACCGTGCCACCAAATGCAGGTCCCTTATCAGCCAGCCCACTACTCCTCCAAATAACTTGAATCCATATTTTTGTTGGGGAAAGAGAATGACAGCACCCCTTATCCCAGAGAATTTGATTCAGAGTTCGGCCTGTCGCCTAATGGTTCCCCTTTAGTTACAAACTATGGAAAACCACTCCAACTTTGCCTATCTTGATATTGAAGCAAATTTAGTTACAGGGCAAGTAAATCCACTCTAGGTCCAAAGAAACTTTTACATAATTTCCCGAACTTCTTCGCCTGATAACTTCTATTCATGCATTTTATGCTACGGTGTTTGAAGGACCTCCGCAAAGTCGAATGCAGAATGTCACGAAACATAATTATCATTTACCTCAGACACAAACTTGTAAGGGTACAAGATTCTCCAAGAAATCAAGCAATTAACACCAAAGGACCCAAATGAATACGTAGACTTACACACCATCTCCCTGTGGCAACAAGAGCCATCAATTATAAAAACTCTAACCTAAATTGTTGCACACCAAAATTCTTTCCCTGATCAACAACCACAAAAGGATTGATTTTTCTAGATCAAAACCTATTGCAAGGTCATCAAGCCAACTTTACCATCCTCAAGTGCTCTTTACATTCGTATCAGAATAGATTCTATTTCCGGTCCACTTCGATCAGATATCCTCATAGTAATGAGAGATTAACCTTCAAAAGAATTAACTGAAGTTTCCACAATATCCATTAATTTCTACTATCTCAGAACATCTTGACACCTCATCCTTTCTAAGCATGTAAAAATTCCAACTATGATAGGCAGTTTTGAAAACCTCAGAGAATGCATCTCTTGATTCGCTTCACACCACAGATTGCATCAAAACTTCCAGAGATAGATGCCAAGTGGATGTTCAACCTTCATGACACCATTAAGGGTCCTCCAGCAAGATGACGACTTGGTCAATCATGCCTCTACAATATCTCACTAAAGAAGATGAGTTAAAGCTCCGAATTTATTTTGAATCTGCTTAAGCAATATCAAAAAGAACACATTACTCATATCCATCAATTCTACAATCTCCTCTTCAATTTCTAGGCCCTGCACCAACTCACTGAATGGTTCTTCTCACATTCAATACCTTCCTTCCGAAGGAATAGCCATTGATACTACCAACATTTCATAGAAATACCAACACATTGCTTGTTTTTAAATGTGTACTTCATAATAACTTAATGATGCATATATGTGGTTAGAGTAGCCATAACTTCTAGCAATATCTTCATTTACATTTGTAAGCTTCTAATAAACTAAATACACATTCACAACCATGAAGTTGTATTTACAAGTCAATTTATAGGTTGCAACATCATATACAAGTTTAGCCAATCACTAGGAAATATCACAACCATCCTGGATAATGACAACACTTTATGAGTTTCTAACATCCGTTAGTACTCTCACTCTGAAGAAAGGCATTTAGCCGGACGCATCAGGTCCTTCTTTTACTCAAGAATTCCATAGGCTTGTTTATTGTAATATTTCATATCTACCACCAAAGAGCTAGTAGGATCAAGCAAATCCCAGGTGATACCTTAATAGCTTATTTTACATCTTGAAGTCATTCTGGAAGACTCTAGCAAAATCTAGAGGCATCTCAACTCTTAACAGATTATAGTACATACATCAAGGAATTCAAGTGAATTCACTTTAGATGGATATGGAAAAGGAAGGCATCTAGAATCAAAATTAGATCATTTCCAAAATCCTTTCATTAATTGCAAACCACATAAAGGTCTGGAGAACCTAGAAGCTCCTCTTTCCAAACATGTAATGCCAAATAACCTTTCAACCAACATTCTAGATAGCTAATTACCAACCCTACATTGACAGAGCAATTACTCCACCCATTCAAAACTCAAAAGGTAAGATAAGGTTGCTTCATGCATTTTTGCTCTCATAAAACTAGCAAGGAGAATTTACCTGGGTGCCTCAAACTAAATGAGTAAATAATCAATTTGCCACCCCCAGAGTCACTTGCATGAATCAAAATCATTGAGAAAGATCTTCATAATAATATAATTGTGTACCGTGTGCCAGTAAAAAGGCATATATCACACTGTATCGGGAAGATAATGGCTCAGGGCCTAGTACCGAGACATAAATCATTGATAGTAAGTACAACATGTTAACACTAATTCTTTTTTTAAAAAAAATGATGATATCCCCCTATATGCTGCACATATCACCTCAATGCAGCGTAGTCGCTAGTAGCATGGGCGAACCGTAACCCCAAAAAAATCTCACAGTACATGCTTTTATGGAAAACAAAGACTCCAATAATATTGGATTGTGTCAAGTATGCTGAAATCCTTATGGACTTATAAGAAAGATTTCATCATGGGTCAAGACAATGTGAAAATCTCAAGCTTTGTCTAAACAGTAGATAATGAACTTTCTAGAAGATGTAGGAACAATTATAACCTCAAGAAAATATTGGGAAGAGATTGTTTGACTTCACTGAGGACATGCCTAAGAACATTATGTATTTTAGGGAGACATGTCATGATAACTGTTCACGAATTTCAACCAAGAGAACAAAACCTTTTGGAGATGAAGATGCATGACCAAAAGGTGGAAAATGGCTCTCCACGAATGCAGATACTCACTCTATCTTTCCTATCACCATATATCCATTGGAGTGCAGAAACTCCTCATGCACTATTAACTGATTAAAAGCTTTGTTAGGATGCTTTAAAGCTTATGCCCTAATGTATGCTGCGGTGATATCCCCTACTAATAGACACCCACCAAACAGTTGTTTACCATTAGAATGAGATTATCGGACATTATTTTTCCAATCATTGAATAGATTTTTCTAGAAATAAATCAATGGCTATTGTAAGAGTCATTAGTAGCCACAAACTTATAACAGGAGATAACAGATAACTGAAAAATAATAGTTTTATTTGCTCAAGACTCGACTCACTGTAACCATTATTTATTTAGAGCATTTCTATAACAATAGTGATTCCATTAAACAAGACATGCTCCACTTGCCTTAACTCTATTCTTCCTATGAAGAATCCTTATGCTACATGGCGTCCTGTTCATTATAGCTTTCGCCAGAAACCAATAAGAGTCAACTATGTAATGGCTCAGACAACAATACAGGGGGTAATGTAAAAGCTCATCTGGAAGATTACAATATCACGTCCATAGATGGGAATTGACATTCTCATTCCATATAAATGACAAAAACGACACAACCATCGAACTGCTATGCCATGTAAAATTAAATACTCTGAAATTCTCTGTAATACTTTCCTCCAACTTCACAATCCACATTTCATATGCTAACTCAAAATTCAGTTTCTTCATATATCTCGTACAAAAAGAAATGCTTATGGAGTTCAAGCCAGATCAATAAAAAACATGAAAATATTCCTCGTTATATTAATACATGAAATAAAACAAAGAAACAAAATACGGGCAAGATGTTTTTGTTCCTTTTTGGTATTTTGGACATGGATCGATGCTAGTCAGGCTATAGATGTTAGATTTTCGGGAGAGGGCTTCGGATCTAACACAGAGTGCCTCCAGAACAGCGATAAATATAAAAACATTTAAAAAAAGCCTAAAAAAAGGGCAAATATCTAAGAGATCGAATAACTAAGCATAAACGAGATCAAAAAGCCCCAAATTTTCTCAAAAAAAAAAAAAAACGAAAAATCAAACAGCCACGGAAGTTAACGATCAAGTCGAGAACCCTAAGTGATCAGACGAAGAAACGCAGAGAGACCCTGGTTGCTCACCTTTGCCTCGCCTCGATCGGAACCTCCCAGAAAACTCGTCTACGCCTCTCGCCTTGTCTCGCCTTGCCTCGTTCCGCAGCAGAGGGGGCATGACCTAAAGAATGTACTCAGTACTGCGCACGTGCACCATCACGTGAAATAGACACATCGGATGGGTGTGAAATTAGGGATGTAATTTAACCGAGTCTATCGAGCTTGGGTCCGACCAAGCTTAATTTGAAACAAATCTATAGCTTGAACCATGGATCAAGCTTGGTTTTTTTATGATTACATCGAGCTCAATTTAAATTTAATTTTAAATCCAGTCGAAAACAAGTCTAATTGATTAGTTTAATAATTCTACATTTTGAATCAAGCGCAATTCAAATTTGAATCGAACTTGCTCGAATAGCTCGAGCCCAAACTAGTATTTAATTAATGTAAAAAGAAAAAAATGATTTAAGCCTTAATTTAATAATACATTATTTGTGCAAAGTGCAACATAATATAAATATATTTAACTTTTTTTCGAGCTAGGCCTGATCAAATAAATTTAGAGCTTGTTTCGGCGATTCAAACTTGATTTATTAAACTTTCGAGCTTGATTTGAGCTTTTGCAAGCTGTTCGTTCATTTGCTCTAATCCTCTTGGAAGCTTTTCTAGATTGTATTACTGTTATGAAGTTGTTAGGAGAGCTTCCAAGCAGCCAAAGATCATTTATTTCTATTATTGTTATTTATCTAGTTTGATATGTAAGCATGTTTCTTAATTTTAGGAAACTTGATGTGGCCCACTTGATCAAGTTTACCCATATCAGGATAAACACGACCTCGTTTAAATGGTGAATTAATCTAATTTGATTAGAGGTTATTCAGAGTTTATCTTATCAGGTAGTTTCTATAATGAATGGAACTAATTAGAGATAAACCTTAAAGATAAAGATCCGGATCCCTAACCTAGCATGGATCCATCATCTAAGGCACTCAAGTCATGTCTCCCCTCCTCTCTCTCTCCCACAGGTCTCTTCCTCCTCGGTGCTTAATCTTTCTCAAGCGGAGGTGTTGCAGGTGCTTAACCAATGAGGGCCAGAGGTTAGTAAAAATATTTATGCTTCTTTAATATTCCGCTAAGCATAAATCTCCTACATGATAAACATGCCCTCTTCTTTTTTAGAGCTGCCAACGACCGGATCAGCTTGCTACCAGGCCCGTTAAAGCCAATTCCAAGGTAGAACAGAATAGATCTAAAATTCAGAGCTAATCCTGAATATTAGAAATTAAAAAAATAGTAAATGGGAATTTTTACCCGGCTCGATAAAAAACTCAGCTTAGATCTTGTACAAGATCTGGAAGCGGAGTCGTCTAATGTTTGGGCCCTTTGGGTTCAATACTGTTACTGCTGTTATCGCTACTGTCGTTGTTACTACTACTTATTAGAAGGCAACTTCAGTAAATGCTGCTACTGATACAAAACAATAACTAGAAGCCTACTTACGGAGCCCTCACTCAAGGAGGATTAGCCATGTTAGTATTTTTTCACTAGTTGGTCGTGTGGATCTAGCATTCTTGTTGATGAATTTATGACCTTAAATTTAGTCCTACATCGGCTAGTGGCGGAAAGGTTCTGTGCCTTAAATGGAAGGTGAAAATCCTTTCCTCTCGAGGCGCCTTTTGACGGGCAAAACCGTGAGGGCAGTGGTCTCCCCCCGTCTGCGCTGGACGCGCGGGCCGGAGCGCCCAAAGGGCAGTGGTCTCTCCTCGTCGGCGCTAGACGCGCGGGCCGGAGCACCCAAAATGGACAATACCTCGGGAAGAACGCAGTCCTCTTTCTCTGCTAGCTTAATGTGGGCTATGTTGTTATGTGAAGCTCCAGCCAAAGGTCGTCCCCGCAACAGATAGCGCGCCAGGAAGGGGGCGCCTCCTTCCACCGTTGACTACCCCTTAGGACTGCGAAGGCTCAAGAACCTTCCCGCGGGCGCGGGGGGGGGGGGGGGGGGGGGGGGTATGTTGTGGGGGGGAGGGGGCCTTGAATTTAGTCCCACATCGGCTAGTAGCGGAAAGGTTCTGTGCCTTAAATGGGGAATAAAAATCCTTTCCTCTCGAAGCGCCTTTTGAAGGGCAAAACCGTGAGGGCAGTGGTCTCCTCCCGTTTGCGCTAGATGCGCGGGCCGGAGCGCCCAAAGGGCAGTGGTCTCCCTCCGTCTGCGCTGGACGCGCGGGCCGGAGCGCCCAAAGCGGACAATACCTTGGAAAGAACGCAGTCTTCTTTCTCTACTAGCTTAATATGGGCTATGCTGTTATGTGAGGCTCCGGCCAAATGTCGTCCCCGCAACAACTCTTTATGCGTACCAATGGAGCTGCGTATGATCCTTCAGTTAAATTGGCAGTCAGGCCACAAGCCATATGATCCATAATTGTAATAGCTATCCATCCACAGCGGTCAACGATGCCATTAGAAGTGAAAAAAAAAAGCTTTATTTTTGGATTATCTCGACTCGTGGAAGTATTGCAGCACTATAAAATCATGGAGGCTTGTTACAAAGAGATACAGACATTTATATTTTATTGCAATCCTTATACGATGGATAACATTGCCCCCTGTAATCACTGAATATATCACCACCAAATATTGAACTTAAACTTCCTCGTATTTCGATTTTTAACATACCAGCCTTTCCCCACTTCTTTTTCCATAGCTGTTTACATCCTCTTGATAAGAAGGAAGAAAAGGAGGCGGAAAAAAGGGCCCCGAATTGGTTACTATTTTTCAGTCTTTTCTTGTTAACGTTGTCCCTTTTTCTATATTTACTATGCTTTAAAGGGAGAACTATTAGAACTCGAGAACTTCATTAGGGCTTTGTTTTTTCCTCCAATCTTGTTTCGAGTGATCCAACACAAAAATTTATAACAGTTTGGAATAAAATATAGTAGCACAAATAACCCCTTGTTTATGACTTTTTTTTTAATTTTATCTTTTTTTTTTCTGGAAAAATTGTATTGCCAAAAGATGCATATTATGACAAATAACCCCTTGCTCAAGCACTTCGAAATTTGTTGATTTTTAGAGTTATCTTGATGTATTCGTGCTCGAAGTATATAATGCTTCGTCATCAATTGATATCCTTGCAGTAACTTGTGCACGGTACACTGAATCCATAACGTGATTGAAGTGGGTGATAAGGACATGGACAGATCCAACTGTTCCCATAAATGTAGGTGTACCAAATTAGATCTTGCGAATTTTCGCATGCTTTAGCCTATGTAGACCCAACCACGGCAGAAATTAATTACTAGAATGGCTGAGGCGACAGAATGATCATTTGCATGATGCTTGTAGACCGAGTCTAGATAATAATTTCTCCAACCACAAGCTCATGTATCAGAAGATACCACCATTGACCAGACTCAAGGGGTACCACAGGCCACATTTCAAAGCTAAGCTCTCGGAAATCCTATCGTCTGAACTTTAGATGAAGGCCAGAAAGACAGGATGAGGTTGGAAGAAGTTGGTGGGGGCTTATAAATCCACTTGTCAACTTGATATGTGCCTCTTTTGGAAAGGGTTCACAAGAACAAACATGAAGTATTGAATAGTCAAAGTCTGATCATATCTTCCACTAAATCCGCATGCGTTCGCATCTTTAGCCGCCTGCATCAATGTTTGATCAAGAAAAATGCTCTCTAGTGCAGATGAAAAGTTTCGTGGGCCCACACGATACTCACTTGGCAACTCTGCCAGGCAGAGATTGTATCTTCTATGCCAAAGAATTTATCTTCCTTCGCACAGATCCATCGTCACAATAATTGCTCAAAGATCTATGCAGGTAGATATTCAAAAAAAATAAAATAATATCAAAGCACTTTTAGACCTATACAAATTACCATCCAATGGTCGATATTGTGAGAGAAAAACAATTATTCTTTCGCACAAAAGCATTAATTACTCACTCAGTCATGTTCTAGAGATGAGTTTTAAAAGGACACATTACACTATTACAGCAAGGTTGCTTTCAAGATTGATATGTGAAGACAATATGATTTGGAGTAATTAGTGCAGCATGATAAGAAGTCAGTAGGTACATATGATGGAGGTTGAGTTAGTCCATGGTGCCGGAGTTAAATTAATTAATTTTCTGGAATTTACATTGAATGACTTACATTTCATCTGGAGTAAAACTGACCTATGAATATGAATACTTCATCACCCTAGTTGTTGGCAATTAATTCATTCAGTTTCCGCAGTTGATGAGAGTTCAGTTAATTGGTTCTTTCTTTTGGACTCTCGTATTTGGAACACTGATTTGTGCACATGAATTGCTCAAATCTAATGATTACTAGATAGAATTCACAGGGATTTTGATGTTAAGAACAAAAATGCTTGGGTGACTCAAAAATATCACTCAACTAGTTAGTCAGCTGGTGTTGTGTATTCTTGCTGCTTCCTTTGGGTTGATATCATGAATTGTGATGTTTAATGAGGCAAAGTGATTGATACAAGATGCCTAAGTAACTTTGCTGAGTTATTTTTTTTTAGGTTACTACAGCATTACTCTATCAAGAAATATGTTACACTAACTTTTTGCTATCATCTGAAAGGTATTCTCTCTTTGACGTCCCAGGCTCTAGTTCTCACAGCTTAATTTGTTGCTCTCCGTTTCTTCAATCTCAATCCTCCCCAATGTGGCCTTTATGACAAAAAAAAAGAAAAAAGCTTAAAGCTTATCCATAAGACCATAACTAGATAAGATGCTGACGTACGAACCAAGTGAGGCCATCCGTTTTGACAAGTGAAAGGGTTTTGAGACTCGTCCGAGAAAATATCACAAGTAGCTAATGTTTGGCTGAGGCTTTACATTTCTAAATAAATTATATAAAATATCTATTATATTTTTAATAAAGAAAATTTTTTATCATGCTGAAGATAATTTTTTTAAAAAAATTACCATAATTTCTAGCCATAGAAATTAGACTCTTTTATATTTTATATAAATTTTATCTTTTATATAAAATATAAAAATTTTATGTTTGACTGAGACTTTATCTTTCTAAAAAAATATATAAAATATCTGTTATGTTTTTAATAAAAAAAATTATCCTGCTCTATCTAAAAATATTTTTTTAAAAAAATACCATAATTCTAGCGGTAGAAATTAGACTTTTTTTAATATTTTATATAAATTTTATCTTTTATATAAAATATAGAAATTTTATTTCTATAAAAACACTATTTTTTTTTATTTTCCAACCAAACGAGCCCAGGAAAGCAAAAGGATGACCACCTAGAACCAGTAAACAAGCATGTTGACAACATGTATTGGTACTCGGAGGCCAAGCCAGCCTAGCTAACTCTCCGCGTAAGAAAGAAAACAATAAATGTGTGGAGAAAAACAGGTGGAGACAAGGGGGTGGCGGCGGAGGGCCAAAGACAAAATATATATATAAAAAAACCTCAAGCTTCTCAAAATATATACAAAGCTGAATGTGAACCAAAAAGACCAACCTCGACCCTTCCATCCATATAAACGTAGTCCATGTATCATCACTCCAGCCATATCTCCAACTCCCTACCAACTCGGCCCCATTCATCCTTCTCAATCTCCGGCACCATTACTTCTTTCAATCCTTTCTCTACTTCCTTCCAAAGTTAGGGGCGGCGACAGAGGGTGAAAGACCAACAAAAAAAAAAACTCTGAAGCTCCTCAAAATATTTACAAAGTTGGATGTGAAGCAAGAAGACCAACCCCTACCCTTCCAATCCATATAAGCGTAATCAGCACTGCAGCCATATCTCCCACTCTCAACCAACTCGGTCCCACTCATCCTTCTCACTCAATTTCCGGCACCATTTCTCCTTTCAATCCTTTCTTTACTTCCTTCCGAAGTACCGTACCAAACCATTACCTTCTTCCTCCAATAACCCATTACTCGATCCAAAAGCTATTCCCTGCTTTAAAACTTCAACAACAAAGCCAAGTTCCGTTCCATTCCAGTTCTCTCTTTGCTTTGTTATCTAAGATGGAGTGCTACTCCGAGGAAGTGGATAGTAGGAGCTGTGAAGAGCGCAAGAAACAAAAGAAGACGGCCGAGGAGGGAGGGACTAGAGGAGGAGGAGGAGGAGGAGGAGGGAAAGGAGGGGATGGTTCGAGTATCGAGGTCGTCAAGAGGCCCAGAGGCCGCCCGCCAGGATCCAAGAACAAGCTCAAGCCGCCGGTCGTCATCACCCGGGAGTTCATCGATCCCTCGCCTGCCATGCGGCCCCACGTCCTCGAGATCCCCGCCGGCCGCGACGTCGCTGCCGCCCTCGCCGCCTTCTCCCGCCACCGCTCCCTCGGCATCTGCGTCCTCGCCGCCTCCGGTACCGTTGCCAGCGTCACCCTCCGCCAGCCACCCGTACCGCCGGACGGATCCGCTGCCGTGACGTTTCGCGGCCGCTTCGAGATACTCTCCATCTCCGCCACCTTCTTCCCGCCGACCCTTCCCGTCGCCGCGGGCGGCGGGTTCTCCGTGTCGCTGGCTGGGCCGCAGGGGAGGGTGCTTGGGGGCATGGTAGCAGGGCCGCTGGTGGCAGCGGGGACCGTAGTGGTGGTGGCGGCGGCGTTCGCACAGCCCAGCTTCCACCGGCTGCCAATGGAGGAACAGGCGGGTTCGGCCTCCGCCTCGCTCTCCGGCGGCGGCGGCGGAGGTGGAGATGAGGCTGCCGCCCAGCCTCATCAAGATGCGGATGATTACAATGATCATGACGAAGAAGCACAGCATCACTATCATCACCGGCATTATGATCACGATCACGATCATGGATCGTCCGACAGCATACGGATCTACGGTGGTCACTTCCCTCCCCATGTGTGGAATCCCACCCTCTGCTCCCCAAATCCACCGCCGCCGCCGCCACCGTATTGAGTCTCTAGATTTTATCTTCTTCTTTGCTGTAAAAAGAAATTATCTGATTTTTATTTTCTTGAACTGAAAGTTCGAGGCTTATATGTATGGTGAAGTGGATAACGATGGATGACGGGGATGCGTCCTCTTGACATTCATCTTCTTTTGTTCTTTCTTTTTGTTTTGTGTGTGTGTGCATGTATCTCTTTGGGTCATTCTTGCATGGAGAAGAACTAAAACAGAGACGAAGGCTTGGAGTAAGACTTAATTAAAGTAAGACGGAAGGGAGCAGCCTTAAAAGGTGCATTAGAAAACGGCTAAGAAATGGAACACTTGTTACCTCTTCTATCTTCGAGAGAAAGAAGAACGTTGTGCTTTGAGATAACGCGATCTGATCTCCCTCTCTTGGAAAGCAAAAGTGATATTGTCTTCACTTTTTTTTTTTTTTTTTTTGTTCTTTTTCGTTTTTCCAAACCGGCTGCTTACACGTCTCTGCAAAAGATACACCGGTCGACATAAGAACATCCAACAATCTTTGGGGGAACAAAACCATCGTCTCCTGTAGCACTGCACCATCTTGATTAGATATTTCTGTTCGTCAAAAGGTACAACTAAAAATTAAGTCTCCGACAGCCTGCCAGCAGCGAGAGGCCGGCGTCGTGATGGTGTTGTCTTTGGGTCACAAATGGAATTGGCCAAGTGCAATGAACTGGACACGGTAGAATTTCTTCCTTTCCTGTGTTTAGCATGTGGCAGAACCAGAGGGCAGCAAAACATGGTGGAATTCATATGGTCCAGCAAAGAGTTTATATTTTGTAAAACCTGGATAGTTGGGCTCAATTATAATTTATATTTAATGAATCAGATTGATTAAGAAATATGGTTCCATATTCATAACTTTTTTTTTTTTAAGCAGATGAATTATACCGTTATAGAATGGATACACTCAATAAAATTAAAAAAAAAAATCCAACTCATAAGATGCCTTCGGAGTGGCTAGCCACGTGCGAAGCTACATCATAAATCTAGTTGCCCCATATAAGAATTTTATTCTAGTATATCTTTAGAAATACAGTTGGAATCCTTTAGCAGACGAGACTCATAAAACTAGTTTACATTTACTAGGCTCAAACAATTGCAAATTTCTAAAGGTACTCTCGATCAAGCATGTAATTAGAGAGAAATGAAGGATCTGACCATCGCTAGCAGACTTTATTATTATCAAGATTATTTAGTATTAATAGGTGCGAACTAAACTTTATTTTATTGTCCTATATATTACTAAGACTTATCTTGGTATTACATTGTTTTACTTACAACAGATTTTTGACTTGCTTTCCTGTCTCCACTAAAGTTGAAAGTGCAATCTTTAAAAAATGGCATCTTTTCTCTTGTTCTCGGGCTTCGGTTTTTTTCTTTTCCTCCACCAAGCAATGGTATTTTTTTTTTATATTTTTGAGAATAGATTTGTATTATATATCTTTTCTTATAAAGAAAATTGAATGGTTTCTTTCTTAGGAGAATTATAGGAGCGCTATCAACTTGAATTACTTCTCTCTCATAGCTGGAAAGACTATCCAAGATTTGAACTACAGAACCTAGACCAAAAGATGTAATGGCTAGGCCAAAGCCTAGTTTGTAGGCATGTTTATTATATTATAATACATATGACAAGTAAATCATATAAATTGTTGTGTATAAGTTATATGCTTAACGTTGATTGTTATGTGTTTTGTTCACAAATTACATAGAAATAATTACATGGTATTTGTGTGCGCATACATGTGTTTATGTGTAAGTACGCGACATGTAGCCTTCCTCCAAATACTTTGAACTCTTACACCTTGAGGAAGGTGGGACTCGTGCATATATGCATATATCTAGGATAGCCATGGGTTTAATTATTGACTATTTTTCTGATTTTGGGGTTTCCTTATCACCTTATATATACAGTAGGCATCTGGGCAACAATAATTATTTTTTCACTATATTGTCTATGATACAACAGACTAATGGCTAATCATGATCAGATTATGACCCAAACAACCAATTCAATCAAATATTGGTGACTATCATCGTAGGATAATGGAATGCGTGAAAATTGAACACAGGAGTTACACAGATAATTCTAGTTCCATAAACCAACATAATTATAAAATTGGAGATCTTTTGGGCTTGGTTGACATACATGATCAGAGTTAATGATACTTCTACAGACAACATCTGAAATTTAGTAGCGACCCCCTGTTTTTCTCAGAAGCAGACTACATGATTGATTTATAGGAATGGAAATATGGTTAGCGGCAAGGATTTTTCAAGTGATAAAATGCTTGGATTAAATGTTTTGGTCACTACAAATGTATGCCATGAGTTAAATATAACTATAAATAGTATTTCATAGTAGCAATTTTTTATATGACTAAATTAATAACTCCAAAATTTCAACACTTGGTGGGCATGCCAAATCAATAGTCCTCCATAAATCCACAAGACGCAAAGACTTGCATGGCACAGGGTCCACAAAGATTTTATAAGAGCATGACGAGCAGAGGCCAGCTTTAGATTCCAATAATACGAGGCTTTTGCAATCTGCAAAGAAAAGGCATCTGCAGCGCATGTAAGAAGAGCCGAGCTTCAACAAAAAAAGCTCAATTACTCCTTCCATATAACAAGCCAAGCTCAAGCAGTCCGGTTCCCACCTGGGTCATCTAGACTTCTTTGCACTGCTACATGGAACAGCATATTCCGTATACCATAGCTAAGCTTCAGCTTAGCCGATGTAATTTTCACAAATCGCAGCTGTAAGGGAATCCAATGGCTCCAAATGACAAAAAGGACATGCTCCTCAGCATTCTAAGGAGAACGACAGGAGGGTTATTACCAATAGAGAATATAGATGGCATGGCCAGGGAGATGCGCATATGGCGGTTCAATACATAAGTATTCACGGCTCTAAAGTTTCTTTTAAAGGTCCAGAAAGGGCTCCCTGCAGTTGAAATCATTGAAAGCGGTACATGTAACAGAAAGAATTGGTCATATCATGTCTTGCTGATACATTCAACCAAGTGCAGATGATAAACAAAGAGAGGGGGGTAAAAACAATTTCTCATAAGCGAGCAACGTAGGAATTTGCTTGTGTGACATATCTCACCCACCGATAAGGATTGTAGGTCTTGGATTTTTTGGCTATATGTAGATATCTTACCTGCATTGGGGGGAAAAACAAAACAAAAATGCCATCAGTAATAATTTTGAAAGTATTTCAAGTAATGCCGGTTGTAAATATTCTTTTAGAAGCTAACAATTTCAGAAGCGATACATCGTGATGAGTTTGTCGCGGCAGCAGTAATACATTTAGTTATAAAGCCTAAGGAGACTCATGATGCTTGATGTGGATAATAGAAAAGGAGGATCACATCATGGTCACGAAGCCCAAATAAGAGAGCGATACATTGCCCAACCAAGCGTTCTCATGGCAAACTTTTCTGCTAAAGATCCAAGTCATGAGCATGTCAAAGGTTGCCCAAAATATTTTAGGTTACTTGTCCACTTGACTACAGCCTTGCAGCACAGCATCTAATATTACTTAATTACCTTCCATGGTTAACCCAACCAGCATCCTCTAAGATCAACCTTCAAATAGGTCACTTACTTAAACACACAAGGATAAATTGGAGCAAGTTTATGAAGATTATCTTTTAACAGAAAAATAAACAACTCAGTCTATTCTTGGAGTGTTGTGAATAAGTGGTTGGAGTAGCTCTTTTACCTACAAAAGGTCTGCAATCACAACATTTGACATGTTTGCATACAATTAACAGAATTTCTAAAAGTGGTTACTTGATATCCAACAACTGAACTTCCACTTAAATTTCAACAGTCTGGGGTCAAGTGATGGTTTTACAGGAAAAACAAAAACCATGCAGAACAAAAACAAGTGTAAATGTTGGTTTAGCTTAGTGACTAGGATGATGAAGTAATGAACAAATTAATAAATGAAGAAATCATAATCAACTGACTGCCTCACCATAAGCCTCGATGCATTGTACATCGGTATTGTGAAATTCATGTTTACAGGCCCCGCTTCTCTCGTGAGGTTTCCTGTATTACAGAATAGTGGTTTGTATTGACAGGAGCTAAGACTAACTCAAAGACAAAATATTACAGAAAATAGAGAACTGAATCAAGCTCGGTCCACTGAAATATTGTGCATACCATGTGACTCCTGAGAAAAGGTGAGCTTTGCATGCAATGTATGTTCAGATCCACCAACAATCTGAAATATTATGGATTATTTTAAACCAACATGCAGGTGGCCAAGTATAAGTTAGACAAAAAAATGTACATGTTCAGACTGTATATAAAATAAGCGCAAAATTGACGCATATCGAGATGCTAAATGATCAAGCGAAACTAATGTAAAAAATATAAGAAATAAATAAAAAAAATAGCTACGAGTCTTGCCTTCTTTAGACACCATTCAAATCTCTTCATTCCTTCCTTAAAATCAGTCGTCTGTCCGACTGCACCAGGTTCCAACTCAAAACTAACTCTAAACAAAATTTTCCAAAAATAAGAATTAATCAGGAGAGAAACATTATAATGTAATTCAAATTCCAGGAAGAATATTTACTCTCACATGTTACAAACCTTGAATTTTAGTTTAACATCAAATATACAAGATTCATGATGTCAGGGCATTGAGCTCCCATGTGGTTACATAGAAGACTACTAAGGTCTGTTCGGTTGCAATGAGAACAGATCAGAAAACTGCCTTTTTTTCTTGAAAATCTGATTTTCCAGTTGTTTGGTTCCACAGAAAAAATATATGACTGTTTTTTTGATAACTGAACATTTCATTTTCTTTTAAGAACCTTCAGAAAATGAAAAATGAAACCAAAGGTCCTACTGAAGAAGTATAATTGGGGTCTCTTTTTTCTTTTTATTAACATTGGAACTTGGATTTTTTTCTTTTACAAGGAAAATATTTTCTTTTCCTTTTCCACAGGTTTCCTTGAAGCTAAGCAAACCCTAAAATAAAAGGTGGGAAAAAATCATGTTTGAAAAATTAGTGGTTCGTACAATTTTTGATACCTTTTATAGCCAATATGTAGAGTTTAAGGACTATATCTTGTGAGTCTCTGTGTCGTAAACTGAAAAATGCTCACAAGGACACACAAACACACAAATATTGCAAATCCATATATGCATTACTTCCAGTCAAAAATGTGGTTGATGACATCATATAGATCAAAAGTGCACCAAAACCATTTTACTGAAAGTTTCCAACCGTTAAGGAAACCTAAAGATGGAATTTGGAAGCAATTAAAAGAAAACCCCATTTAAAGCACAAAAAAGATAACCATCGTCATTAAAGAACTTAGACCATCAAAATTGGCAATTCCACAAGAGGCACCCATAACAGCCTAATACAAGAGTTGCAGAAGCAAGAAAAAAATAATCACCTTGTTGTATAAGTTGGAACTGGCATTTGTACAGCAATCGTGTTAGCAGTGACACTCGGGGAGAAATCAGCACGTATTTTCAGAATAACTTCAGCCTATTCAATCATAGAATAAAATATATCCAGACATATTGAAGTCAAAACTTATTATATTAACTATATTTTTTCAGAAGCATGTCATAACAGCAAAAACCTCAGAGAAGCATGTCTACACCTTTAATGGTCCTGCTTCTTCGATAAATGCATTAACACGAAAAGGAGGCTTGAATTCCTGAGTCATACGATAGTTCATTACAGAAAATTCTCCATCTGGAGGGATCTGTGACCAAGAAAGAAAAGTTAAGTTCCTAAATTGGCTGCAAAGATAAAAGAGCAAGCATTGAACAGTGTTGTCCCATTGTGTCAAATCATAAATAGGAGAAGAGGGGTTTGTCAGAATTGAAACTGTTTGCCACAGTCGATGTGTCTTACAGGGAACTCTACTCACCAATGCCAAAGTTCTGTCCATGTCAAAACTGTCAAGATGCACAGATTCATGGAAATTACAATCATCAAGTATCACAAGCCCTCCTCCAGTAGAACTTCTGTAGTCTGTTGAAAAATCAAATTCATAAAAATAATGTGTCATAACCATCAATGAGTTTGCAAAATCCTATTAACTGTAAATTAGCAATATATAAATTTGCATATTTCTAAGTTAAACTGGAACATGCCATTAACGAGGAAAAAAAAAATTAATTAAAAAAAAACTACTATTTGGGAACGACACCAGGATTCTATAGCCAGGGTAATTGTATTTCAGATCTTGAATTGATCGGAAATAATTGTCAGTTTTCAGTGAACCACAAAAAGATCAACTAGAGAATTATTGCCTTTGCAGATTTTACTAGCTAGAAGTATCTGTTCTAGTCACAAAAATGAACAGTACCATAACGGACTACCTTTAACAATGGATATTTGTTGAGTCGGTTAAATGATGAAGAATACATGATCACAGTATCAAAGTCATTGCCACAAGCAAAAAAAAAGAGACATGACTATGATACTTAGAATCTTTAAAGAAAAAGAAGTAAATAAGCATGTGAATCACGAACTATACCATAGACAGAAGCCCCGCTTCTACCAATGCTCAAATCCTCATTAAGAGCTAAACGAATTTCTGGATTTCCACTAAGATAACTTTTCATTTGAATGGTGCCATCAATCTCAGAGGTCAGTATGTAGCCCTGTTTAGAGAAGCAGAGTATCAGGAAACCTGTTGCTAACTAAGAAGATCCAGTTAGAGGTGTCAACAAGGCAAAAGTAAACAAAAAACTGAGCTAATACAACATTCCACATAATAATAAGAAATTTTTTAACAAGAGTAGACAGAAGTAACCAGAAAATTTGAAAGACCGGTATTAAGCATTCAACAACATTAGAACAGAGTATTTAAAAAATCCACAAGACCTCGACTAATTTTGCATTAAATGAATAACTATATGAAGTTCAAATTGTGAGTCTACATACTTGAACTAGCCAAACAAATTTGGAAAATAGCAATAAAAAATCATTGGAGAAAAACAGCTCACTGTAATAAGAATTTTAACTTCAATAAATAAAAAATTACTTGGCTGTTAAAATACACCGCATGAACATCTAAATTGGTAATCTAATACTTAACATCTGCATTACATGCACATCACTTCATCAACGATGACTTGTATCCAAGGAAATTTTAAATTATTTGCATTCAATGAAAAAATTAACTAAATTGCACAAAGTAAAAGACATATTTACTCACACTAGAGCTGAATGTCACACTTATTTTCTCAATAATATCAACAAATATTTCCTCCCTCTTCTTACCACCAGGCTCATTGGCTACAACAGATTTGGTAACAGCTGTACCTGGCATCCGTTTGGTGCCTTGCTGCAATACCAAATATCAAATGTTAATCACTAAATCAAATCAAAATAGCTGCAAATGGAAGATGTCATCAGAGCATCTGTCATAGTAGTGCAAAATGACAATATAAGCAAATGATACCATAAACATGGCGGCAGGGCCAAGAGGTGGCATACGTGCAGCATCAACCATTATTGGTTCATTAAACACATACAACTTCAAAACCTCCGTAGATGTTGTTTGTGGATATCCAAAGTCCTAAAAATAGGATTAAATACAAATTAAATGCCACCAGAAATAAATCACCATTCGATTAGTTATCACTTTTAACCATCATAAAATCTCATGGTCAAAGACTAGCAAAAAATAACAACTTACTATGCCTTGTAGATCACAAAATAAGAAAAAAAATATATAATGTATTGACAAAGCAATAAATATTTTTATGCCAAACATAATAGCACAAAATACTTACAATGACTTCATCGAGCAATTCATACACAAGTACAAAA
The DNA here is from genome assembly GCF_051530095.1 of Phoenix dactylifera. NCBI lineage: Eukaryota > Viridiplantae > Streptophyta > Magnoliopsida > Arecales > Arecaceae > Phoenix > Phoenix dactylifera. The sequence goes on from NC_143201.1 coordinate 20,604,369, forward strand.
TTTTTCCGTAATGAATCTTCATTAAGAACTCCAAGGTAGTCCTTAATGACGCGTGCAATCCTTTGTAAAAGCTCCAAAACAAGTGATGGTGAAACATTAACCCTTGCAGTTGCCACAAAAAACAATCCAGCAACCTTCACGTGAATGTAATTAACACCATCCACATTCTATCAATAAAAACAAAAGAAATGAATTGTAAGAGTTCATGATGAAAAGATGAGGTGATGTACAGCTAGATGATATCAGAAAGTAAATGTGCAAAATGTCAACATATAATTGATGGAAAAACATGAGCAGAACAGAACAAGTACAATATAATGCAAGATAATTTATGCATGATATAATGCAACAAAGGATTAAATTGAACAATGGACAGCTAAATATACTAAATTGCACTACTGAGCATAGATCTAAACTCCAACATTGATACCTTTCAATTTAATTAACAAAGAAAAAGGAAACCCTTCTTATGGACTCAGATTCCATAACCGTGTTGAGTGTACTTTCAAACTTTAACTCCTTGGACTTAACCAAACTTTGATGTTTTCAAGTGGACTTTCAGTGTAGTTATCTTCTTTACTCTGTATATGTAAACTAATTTAAAGATGAAAGAAGATAACCAAAACCCAAGTGATCAACATGAAAGGAAAAAGCTGACAAAGTGTGAATCAGCATCAGACTATGAAAATGACATACTAGATCTTCATAGTCAATATAATCGAAAAAAAATTTAATTAAATCTAGATCAGTGATGGAGTGCCCTCCCCCATCCTATCCCCCAAAACAATACACAAACAGAGATAAATGCAAGTGCAAACACAGAAACAAAAAGAGCAAGCAAAATTGTATTTGGCACAAAGCTAAAACAATTTCTATGAACAACACCAGCACATATAGAGGATACAAAATCGCAAGCCACAATGGGAAAGTGCTGCCTAAATGATTCATATACTGAGGGTCAACCTCATGCTGCCTAGATTCCAAAGGGTAAATCTAACTGGGCTTTATGGGTCTTTTCTGCGCTAGATGGATAGAAGTTGAAACATACATTGCAGTACACCATATGCAGGGAGTATACAATTGTTTTGGCCCCATTTGTTGGTGCCCTTCATCCAAAAGTTGAAGTCATTGCAAGGCTTGAACTGAACTGCAGAACCTGTTGTCCCATCACAAGATTCACAAGTGATGGCTCTCTTTTCCCCCAAAATATTTTATGGAACACTTGGTGCCTAGATGGAACCATAGCACTTTGGGGAAATCTAAATCAGCAGCTCCACATGAACAGTTAAAAGTAAGGTACGCCGAACTATCCGATTCACCCCGTACCAAACTGAACCGGTAGGGAACCGGATTAGTTCGCCCTATTTTTTGAAAACTCTCCGAACCGTCCTGACCGCTCTGAACCTGCCTCGAACCAAATGGTTCAGAGCGGAACCAGTGCGAACCCACCTCTTTAAAAAGATTGAATCATGGTTTATTGAACCAAGGTGAACCGCCTGGTTCACCCCATACCGAACTAATAGCCGACCGGCACAGGTCCCAGTATCGGTTCGACGGACCTTAGTTAAAAGTTTCCTTCTTCTTTTGTTTGGGTTTTTTTTTTTTTTTTTTTTTGGGGGGTGGGGGGGGGAGTTTAAATGCTATCTGAAAAGTGGAATTTCTGCTCTCAACAAGACTGGTATGAGCAGAAGTACCTTGTCACATTTGTCCCTTTGTTTGAGGGCATGATGTCTTCGCTATTTCAATAGCATAAACTCTGCTTGAATAATTCTGATCAATAAAACAACATCTCAAAAGTCAGAAGCTTGTGAGTAAATTTGTGGCTGAAGCAAAAGTGTGAATTCTACTTTAGAGGCAATGTGTCACTACCCAGAACTCTTGATTTTTTTCTCAATTTCTTGAAAAAGCTCTCTTAATTGAAATAGTGTTAATTGTTGATTTAGGGTTTTCGTAAATCCCCATCATGTATGATAGCACTCACACTAATTTGAAAAAAGTTTAGTATTCAAGTGTAACTTCTGATGACAATTATTTCTTTGTAAAGGAGACTAATTCACATCCAAGAAGGCCAATTATGTGAGATGGTATTGATCTACCACAAATAAGTCGATCAAAGTGATAGTTGCAAAAATATAATTTAAGTAGTACATAATAGACTCCATTTTAGTGGCTGCACTAACAACATTATCCATCTGTCACAAAACTTACATCTCAAGAAAATGGCAAGCAAAATGTTATCCAAGTTTCACTTTAACAGGAAGAACTGTGTCACATATCAGCATTTTACTATTGAGTACTGCATCTTTCAAAATGCATTCTCATCCTCTGGATGAATAAGAAGAAACATTACATATTCTAAGTTTTCAACTTTTAGGCTGAATATCAAACTGCAAGAAAAAGAAGGGAATATTTTCACTATCATTTGCTGCTTGAAAAATGTATCTACCATGCTCCATTTTTCTCCTTCAAATAAATAAGCAATTACCAGAAACAATATGTTACTCACAAATGAGGATAACACATCTAGAATTGTCACTTCCGCCACTATCCTAACAATTCTAGGAGATATAACTCCAAACCATTATTTTGAACTTCAAATTGGCAACTTTCATAGCATATTGTAGCATCATTTATGATTGCATGACCATAATGATTACTAAGAACTCTTTGTGGCCGATCCTATTAGGAGAAAAAAATTTCAGTCATCCCCTTGAAAGTTGAACGATGGAATCAGAACATGATGCATCTCTATAACTGATATTTGAACAAGATTAGTAACGAAAATAATAGCATAAGATTTTCACCCTCTTAGTGTACAAACTACATGAGCCATAGATTGGGTGAGCGGCCAATAAATAGTGGTATTTTCTAAATAAAATAAGTGGCGAGGACAAGATAAAATAGCACAGTGATTTGTACATTGCCAAACTGGTATTAAACTTCACGAGGACAAGTTGCTTCATCTTCAGCTGTTGATTTAGTAGGCTAAGCTTGCAGACTCTTCTGAAATATTTATAATAGTGTTTGAAACAAAGATATAGAGCTGTAAATTAACTTTGCCTATAAATAGTGGTATTTTCTAAATAAAATAAGTGGCGAGGACAAGACAAAATAGCACAGTGATTTGTACATTGCCAAACTGGTATTAAACTTCATGAGGACAAGTTGCTTCATCTTCAGCTGTTGATTTAGTAGGCTAAGCTTGCAGCCTCTTCTGAAATATTTATAATAGTGTTTGAAACAAAGATATAGAACTGTAAATTAACTTTGCATATGCAAATACCTACAAAGACAGGTGGTGCCTCCTCTCCTTCATCCCCTTTCCAGAACTTCACTTTACGAAAAAATATCTCTGCACTCCCTTTCTGCACTTCACCACGATCTGCATCATTGTAATAAAGGGATATTTGATTTCATATCCAAAATGATTTCAAACCTAGCTTAGACCTATGATCCTGAACAAAAAACATAACAAACTTCAAACCTCAACAAAGTAACTTCAAATGGTTTGACATTAGAGACAAGAAGAAAGACCAAAATAGCTGATTGACAAGTTTTTATCATAGTCCCATGGCTAATAAACACATTACTTTTATTATAGATAGTAGCACACTTGTTTTAAAACTACAAGTGATCATTTTTGATTCTATAGATATACTGGCCCATTTAAGAGAAGATCTCAAAGATAATAAAAGAGAAACCTAAAAATTCCTGCATATATGAAAAGAGCTGCTTCAAAGGATACCAACCTTTAGAGATTTCAAAATTCTGCACGAGGGAGCACAATCTAAGGGTATCTCTACAAAAATATATGTATAATTATGTAGAAATATAAAATTCAAGCAAATGTTGTCTATATATGTATATATCTCCATTCTAGAGCCCTAGTATGTTTTCAGGGAGCCTCATCTCAAAGTCAAAGGTGAAGCAAGCCTCGAGTAAGCTTTTCGAACATTGATGGATCATCCTAGTCTAGTAAAAAAGTTCACACACTTCGAGCTTTCTCAATATCCTCCTCTGATTTTTTTTCCTTGATGAAGCATTATATACAGATAAAACCACACAACAAAATATACTACAGAATACATTTTTGTTCAGTATTTGCAATTCAAATTTCAACAAAAACTGCAATTGACATGATCCACATATTCATGGTATAACTCTCGCTACAGAAAGGAGTAGGGTGCATGACCAGTCCTGCGGCAAAGCAGGAAAAGCATCAAAATATAGACATTATGCAGGAACAAAAAACGAAACTTGGATAATTGTATAGCATTAGCTAATAAAAAGGTCAGATTCACGATCAATCTCACTGTGTAGTAGAGAATACATCAAAACTCGAACAAGGGCAAAGGTGGCATCGTGGGCAACACTGAAATATAACTACCGAAAGGAGTTGTTTTTATGATCAATGTTATAACATTGAGGAAAAAAGGCTTGTCAATACAGCTTTACAACTAATTTACAAGGGAACAAACGGCAATCCGGGCACCAGTATACAATTCTAGCTCCAAAAAGCAGCCGGGATCGTGACCGATCTCGTAAAAAAGAGATCAACTCAAGACATTATAGCACAAACAAGAATTGAGGCATCGATTTAAAGAACCAATATAACTACTCTATGGATTTCTGGTCATCAATTCGGTGGAAAGGAACCCGTGGGACATAGATCATATTCGAATCCATCAAAGGCCAATTCAGGATAGCAAAGAAGGCATCCAGAGATTCTCCAGCCAGTGGTATCCCACGGATACCATCGCCCTCGCGCCGATCTAATGTTAGGGTTTTGATTCACCGAAGAAGGGCGCTTCGCGATGGGATCTCGGGAGTAAACTGGAAAGGAGAGAGAAGGGGAAGGAGCGAGAGCATACAGTCACGGAAGACGATGTTGTCGCCTCGCTGCGACAGCACGAAGAACTGCGAGATCATCGCTTCTTTGCTTGGAACAAAGAAAGCCCCGAAGGAGAAGGCGGACGGACGACGCTGGTAGCTAGCTAAAGAGCCCTTCGGTTCTCACCGGGCCTTTCGACACGTGCGTTGCACGCCAAGAAAATATATAATGGTAGTCATCAGGTCGGCACGATTAAAAGCCCTAAATAATACTAAGCATTTATTTAAAAAGATCAATAAAATTATAAACCAAGTAATATTTTATATAGCCTGTCACTCCTAATACACCTAGTAGACTCAGAAAAGAAAGTTGCTTAGGAGTTAGAGCACTCCGAAACTTATTATTTTTTAATTTTAATAAATTTATTCGGTACTTATAGTATATAAAATATTTATTTTAGCAATAATAATAATAATAATAATACTTAGATAAAGTAATAATGTGAAATTTATAAAGTTTGTGCACTCTCTTATTGCAACCGCACGTGCTGGGGAGAGGATGACTCTGTAGTGATTCCAGAAGCGTTAAGGCCTTTTAATGGGCGGACTTCATATCATCCACCTAAAATCCAAGTAAATAGACATGATGATTCGATATTCATCTTTTACCCCGTTAATTATGAGAGGATTTTCTTTGTTTATTGATGCCAACATTTTATACTGCAGTGCGATACTGAAAGACTCTTGCAACATACCTTTCCTGAGAAGGTGATGTTCATTATCTATTTTCCTCGTCGAAGACAGCATTTCAAGTCTTTACCATTTTGTTGGAACTTGCCAATTTGAAAGAAGAAATATTATTTTGCTAGAATATGCTGCTTTTATTTTTCCCGCATATGAGATTTTCTAAAGGTAAGAGTTGCTCCTTCCTTTGCCTAGCAGCCAAAGATTCTAAGCTTGATTCTTGAATGTATATCCTCTAGATATAGTCCTGAGTGGTTATAGTGTGGATGCAGCAATCTGATTTTTATTTTTTCTTTCATTTTGCCAAACAGGGCTTTAGTCCTTTGGTGGCCAGGCATTTCAGTGCAGTAAATTAGGATGCAATAGCACCATTGAATGTGGCTGATGATCCTACCACTCTACAGCAATTTCTGTGCAATCCCAAATCCATCCCAAGCCATGTCCGCGATCATTAGCCTGCGCTTAAAGCCTTTGCCTGGCTTGATTTAATTATGCTGGCAGTTTTCAAATCTAACCACCTGAATCCTGGATTTGCTGAGATTTCCAATGCAAGATTCAAGTGAACACAAAGTACCGAATTCTAGGAGCATGAAAAGAGGCACGGATCGATTGGAGGGCTTGAATTTGCAAGCAGCTGAAATGATATATGCAATTATAACTGAGTCAAATTTCAGAAGCCCTGAGTTTAGTGTGACAATTACATCCTTGTTTTATAATTGTTTCAGCAGATGAAAGAAACAGCAAGGGACTGTTCTGTGCCATCAAAATAAGAATAAGGATTTGATCTGATTATTCTGGCATAGTTTCTCCTGTTCTGTATGAGAACTGGCTGTGGATCGATTTGAAGTTGATACAGCAGATGTATCAAAAAAGAAATTTGAGAGAGAGGACCAGAGACCTCCAGAGATTGGTGTGGCTGCTGAAAGAAGTTTAGGCCAGAGTCAAGGGATGGGAAATGTAATAACAGGATGGTTCTCTAAAATGAGAAGGCAGCATTTGACTAACATCAATGCAGACTCAAAGAGGAAATAATCAACAAAGACATCGGTATCTCGGTTAGGAAAAGATGTTAGGATGGACAGAGGAGAGGTGAAGAATGTTTATTTATGATTCTTATCTATGATAAGCAAGGCTTGCGTCGGCAAGAGAAAAGATATATACTAGAGAGTTCCATTGAAAAAAAAAAAACCTTGATATGCTGTGCAAGTGACAAAGATCAACTTATTTATAACAGGATATATAACAGGTGCTGGTAAGTTGTTATGCATGCTTTGCTTTCAAGATATACTTTTGTTTATTGGCTTGCTTTATGAATCCAACCAAACCAGAATGGGTCTCTGCATACAAATCAAAACTAGTTGCTCATTTCTATGTTATGGTATCCTACCCAGGGAAAAAAAATAAAGAGTGCAAACATCACTAAGGTGAAATGGTCTACCGAGAAATTTCAGAGAAGTCTTTTTTGCGTGTCAGTGAGAATAGCATTGGGTAAGGGCACAAATATTGGGGTATAAAGATGATGGTGGCAAGGTCATGATGACACAAGAATATTGTAGCATGAATGCACTGCAGCACAAGAATAAAAAGAATATACATGAATCTGACTCTTATAACCAATAACATTTAATGCTTTGTAGAAAAACATAAGCTCCATCATGATATCAACTAATGTGAAAACTTGGGGATATCAGATGAGAAGTAGTCGACATTTCAGTTCCTATTTTTAGTGTTTCGGACCATAAAAATTAAAATAAGGATTCTAAAATAGCAAAAATTTATCAGTTGAGGATCTAATACCTGTGAGGATTTAATTTCCTTGCAATTAAGCAGAAATATGCCCCTGAAACCCATTAAGGTGAGAGGAAGATAGAAGTAAAAAAGAAGGGAGGGGATAATGGTTTTGATTAGGGTTGCGTGGTTCCTTAATGGTTATTATAAGAGAAGCATCCACTTAAGGTGAAAAAAGATAAGGATTGTATCAAAGAACAGACTGTGGCTGCCCAAGTCGCCTGCATAAGCTCAAACCTTGGATAAGTGATCGAGTGCTTCCTCTCCTCCTGTCCTCTATCCAACTTTTTGTTATTTTTCTACATTTTCCTAGTTATTTCTATTTTTCTGCCTTTTTAATCTGTGATTATGAATTTATTTATTTTTTTTAATTTCTTGGCATATACGAACAGTCTAGGTACCCACCCACGTGGCTGCATACTGCTCAGGCAATATGCGGTACCTCAGCTGCTGGCATACTGCAACTGTTTTTGAAGCCTTAAAGATAAATATGCCTCTGATATAGTGCATGTCTACACATTAGACCACTTGCTGTTAACTGGGATTCACATTCTTATCTACAACATATACAAAATAATAGCTCAGTGAAACAAGCAAGTCAGAGTATTGGAACAGAAAATTTTAAACAAATGCACCATATTCTGATCCCATTTAGGTAGCAATTACTCTCTTAATTGGTTATTACTTGTCTTTTTGAACCCCCGACTCTAGAAATGCATTATCTTTTAGTGTTTTTTGTTAAAATTCTTAGTTGAGAGGATGGGTCTTGTCAGAACGGTAAGGTTGCTCCATTTTGATCTAGGTGTCATAGGTTTGAAGCATAGAAACAGGCTCTATGCATGCGGGGGTAAGGCTATGTACATCCGACTATTCTCAGGCCCTACAGTGGCAAGAGCCTTGTGCATTATCATGTCCTTTTCATTGACATTCTTATTCGCATCAGAGGTTCACAATATGCATCATTTATGCAATATCACCAATGTACTGTTTCAACTCTTACAACAATAGGCTACTTGAAAATTAACATTTTTCCTTCTTCCAAAATTTAGATTTTTGAACTCTCTTTTATTTTAATTTAATTTTTTACTGCATAATGCAAGAAAAATCAAAATGTTTCAATTTAAAACAATCATTGCAGTCCAATAACCTGAACAGAAGTATGCTTCAACGAGAAGAACTTCAACATTTGCTTTCCAATGTGCATCAAATGTGGATCCACCTGAAGCAAAAAGCATGACTAATATGTATGAACATGATAACCTCAAGTCATTTATTCAAGAGAATAAGTCATATTACAGGTTGTACATAGGTAAGAGTCAGTATAAGAATTGATGATGCTTAGATAAATAGCTAAGATTGCTCTTAAGATTCAAGATAAACATGGTTGCCATGACTACTGTTTACCATATCATATTTGTCAAGTTCCTCGACCTCATACATTCATTTCCTAGTAACTGATAAACTTTGATTCAAAATTGTATCAAATGCAGTGTTTTTGTTTCCATGTTTGGCATTGTTTCACGAACTCATTTTCATTCTGTAATCATTCTCAAAAGCCCTGCAAAACCAAGAATTTTTGCAGTTTGAAGAGAGAACAATAGCCACTACAATTATTTTCTGTAAACTCAAGGACCTCTATTATGCACCCCACTTCTCTGAAAATAGGGACTTCAAGAGTTTATTCAAGACAGAATGTAAAACTCGGTCTAGTTATCCTTCTCACTGAAATATCAGGATTTAGATCCTCATTTTCTGATGCATTAACTTCATCAAATTGTTGCTATATGTGGAGAATGAGTTCCTATTCTAGTCCTTGTTTGTTCTTTTATTCCCTTAAACCAAGAAGAACTAAGCCCTAATTCATTATTCTCAAACATGCCACTAATAATCAGGAGTACTTCTGCATCAGAATAACCAATTGTTAATCAACTACAATAAACAAGTGAGAAATAATGCATGGTATACACACTTCATTTGAATCACAAAATTAGTTACTGCAAATATTTCCTGTAGCTACCTTCATCAACTTGATGAGGTTTTCTCTATAATCATTACCATAACCAACAAACCTTTTTGCTACTGCTTAAAATTTACTTCACAAATCCTCATTCACCAATAATTCTTGTGAAGGACAAACTCTAATTCTACTACAAGCTTTTTATATATTTTCCCACAACCTTCACCCATGATGCTTAGGTCATCCCCTCCTTTTCATAGACATGCCAACAAAGAATTAAGCACCTCCCAGGCTTTCTTGGATCTTTATTGCACATGTCCAAATCATCTCACCATATTCACCATCTCCCTGTCCTCAACTGGTTTCACTCCAACAGGGTGGTGTTCGCACCTCCCTTCACCTAAAAAAAATTCCACTCTTATGTTTCCTCAGTAGTCTATGTGTATCAACCTCTAACCCATCCTCATGTAAATAACTAGTCTAGCACTTCAGTCTGGCCTTCAATTTTTTTATCCTTCTTTAAAACATATTTGTACTTGTTAGCGGATTCCTTTCTTGTTTGAAGCTCTTTTCCTAGATAGTTTAAATCTTCATAAGGAAGAAAGATCAAGATTTTTTTTTTTTTAAAAAAAAAAAGCAAGACAAACGCAAACACATATAATTAAGCTGGTAGTTGACAAGGAAATAGGGCGTACATGCATGGTTAAGAATCAGAAATCTCAAAACCATAAGGATTCTAAGACTTCTTTGTTCAGGAATTGCTATAAACAGTTCTACCTTCTTTGTCCATAAACTCATGCGCATTGTTTCCTCCAATTTTTTACTTGCTTACCTACAACACAGGCACATGCACACTAGCAACCATCATTATTACAATAAGAAGGGTAGGGACCTGTAGCAGCGATCAGCTCTCGGCCTTCTGGTCCTGTCTTGAAGGTGAATCTTTGAATCGTCATCTATTCATAGCACAAATTAAAAAAAATTCATCGCAGGTATAGGTGTATAAGTTGTTGCTGTATCAAGTCTCACCTCCACATTAAGAACCATCAGGAACCTTGCTTCCTTTAGGGATTCAATACTAGTAAACAATTACAAAATTGACACCAGGAGCAACTTTATGTAATTATTGACAGGTCTATTCCTTGATAAAGATTACATTATAAGATCATAATCAGCTGCAAAGATGTTTTCAAGATATGGACCATGCCATGTAGGCAATCAACAAAACCTATACATTGAGTCTTCAAAGCTTTGCTACCATTAACACATTTTACCCTTCAATGATGCCCTAACAGTCGGACCAGCTTCTTCATTTGTAACACAATATTCCAATGATCTCCAATATATACTTAATTAAATCCTGAAGAGACAAATTTCGAAGTAAATCCTCTTTTTTGTAAAAATAAATCTTATGAAAATTTTATATGTATTCTTTCTTGGAACGTTTAGGTATAGAATTTTATGCAGCTCCCTTCCATAATGAAGAGGAAGCTGGATAGCACCTGAACATGGTTCCCAAGCAGCATTACTTGCTCTTGCTTCTTTTAGTTCCAAAGACACAGGATACTCGATGCTACAAACGAGATAAGATGCCCCTAGAATATCTCGTCCCCATACTACACCATTACCATTTCATCCACATTCTTTTCTAAGAAAGAAACTCTTGCTTATAACATTGATTCTTTGATTTTCAATCAACACAGTTTTGTACTTAAACATATATCTTCTCCACAGAACATTTGACCTCATTGAAAAATATCCTTCAATGGACTTATGCTATGACACTTCTCTCCAATGTAGTATGATCCAAAAGAATTTCAATCCATGGCTTTCATAACCTCCCAGGAGCCTGTAACTTATCCCTCTAGCCATAACATGATATCGTAGAAGAGCAAAGGAGCAGTGTAACGTAAAGGGTCTCACCTATCTGCTGTTAGAAAGCTCACATCTTTCAATTTCTAAAGTAACACAGAATGCACCCACACCATTAAGAAGACAGTGCCAATTATAGTATCCAAATGCTTTGCAACCTCAAGCATACAAGTCAGATACTTGCAAAACCCAAATGCTGACAATACTATTCAAAGGCATATGACATAAAAAACTATAGAACAGGCAACTATAAAAAGTATATAATTCATGAGTATGTATAGCATATAGAGTGTAAAGTTATAACCATCACCATCATCATATAGTATTGATCGCATTACTGATTTCATATTAAAACAAGCAACAAGCCACAAAACCAATTGGACATGGATAGCCAAACGACACCAACCTAAGAGAACCAAATCAGTTGTAATTGCTATGAAATTATAAACAATTGAATGGATAAAGATAATCAAATCAAGTAAAGAAGAGAATTTAAAGCTTAACAGATACCATTATGATTCCTCACATTTACCGCAGCAGGAGGGAAGAAGTACTGAGTTGTCATAGAAAATTCCCCTGAACCAAAACGGTTCAGAGACAACTGCACTTTTCCCACCTAAGCAGGCAGTGATCTCTGATATCCAAACTTGAGAATGGTTGACTTAAAACTTGAAATACCACAGGAGTGGCTTAACCGAACCTCAGCCATCAAAAATTTTGAAAAAGAAAATCACGTCATCACAATTGTACATTCTAGGATGTAGTCAAGGGCCAGTTAGAATACAACATGTCCGACCCCATAAGCAAAACACATCACAACTACCATCTATTCTGCCCCATGAGTTTGCTCCCTATTACTACAACAGTTATTACGGCATATGCCCTGGAATCTCTTCCTCCTTCAAGAAGGGAAGGCTTTGAAGATTACCCAGGAGCTCATCTGTAGCATCCATGTCGATATGAAAGTTCATCGTGTCCCCTTCATCTCCCACAATCTCAGCATTGCCCTCAGAACCCTTGGCTGCTTCGTTAATATTAATGTCTCTGAACTCTACTTCTTCATCAACATCAATGGTGGCAGCCTTCGCCCTACTGCCCTCCAATACCTCAGGGCCAAGCATCGCTGGCTCAGCCTCGTTGCCACCCTTCCCCTCACTCTCTGTGTTCCAAGTCCTCTTCTTTAGGCCCCCACCAACCTTCTTCCTCGCCATCTTCTTCTTATTCCTCGCGGCCGGCGCTGTCGTCCACTGGGGCTTCATCGCATTTTCCCTCCTCTCATTATCCTGCGGTGTCTCGCTGGGCCCATTTCGGGGGCCCTGCTGGTTGTCGGGGGGCGGCTGCGAGGGGTGGTTCCCGGACCTCGGGAACATCGGATGGAAGGGCTTCCACCCGCTACTGAGATCCGGGGTGCCGCCGAAGCCCGGCCCGCCGGGAAAACCTAGGGGGAAGAAGCCCCAGGAGCAGTAGTACATGTCGGTACCGGGGACGATGGGCGGCGGAGCGGTGATCTCGGCGGCGTTGAACGCCCGGCGGCAGTTGGGGCAGCGGAGGGAGCAGTTCAGGTAGGCGCGGGCATACTGGTGCAGCCGGCAGCAGAAGGTGCAGGCGGTCCAGAAGGTGGTGGCCGCGGAGTCGCCGGCGGCGGCAGAGAATGGGGAGGGTTTGGAGGCGGCAGAGGCGGCGATGTGGAGCTCGGCGTCGAAGAGGGACTTCTTGGAGGGATCGGAAAGGACGGACCAGGCGTCGCAGACGAGGCGGAAGGCGGCATCAGCGCCGGGGGAGCGGTTGCGATCGGGATGGAGGAGAAGGGCGAGGCGGCGGTAGGCTAGCTTGACAGCGGAGGGGTCGCGGCCATCGGGGGAGGAAGGGAGCTGGAGGACGGCGTACCAGTCGATGTGATTGTTGACGCGGCGCTGGGAGGCGAGGAGAACGTCGGCGACGGCGAGTATCTGGTCGACGCCGTCGATGAGGGGGTCCGCCTCCAAAGACCGCTCCGCGAACCGCTTGCTCCCTACGAGGTCCCGCGCCGCGAGGAGCTTTTCCGCGATCGCCAGGCACCGCTCCGCCTCTGCCCGGCCGCCGGGATCCATGGCTTCTTCCAGCACTCTCTGGTGGTACGGCGAAAGGAGGAGGAAGAAAATAGGATATGCGCTGGAGAAAGATCATAATGACGAAAAAGGACATGAAGTCTCTTAAAATGACAGATATTCATTGTTAATCGAAAGGGGGCACATGGTCATTTAAAAATATCATATGCTCTGCGGCGGACCAGAATGCCCCACCCCTTGGGTGCCGTGACCAACTTTGGCTGATCAGCGTGGGATAATGTGGTGGCTGCATTGGACGAGAAATGGTCCTAGAAGCTTAACAGGAAGCCACGTGTAACTTACTGCAATTGGAATGTGGGTCCTACTTTAATACGGAAATGGTTCTCTTAAAATTGCATGTATATATAAGATATTAATGATAAAAAATGTCAAAAATCCTACATACGTGCGCAGCCGAGAGATATATACCACAGTGTGACCAAAGCTCCCATGTCGTGAATGCCACGTGGCTCTATATAATTGCGTGCTTCTATATTTTTTTCTAAAAATTAGTATCTAAAATATTATATAAATAAATATTGATATATAATAATAAATATTATAATATTTTATATAAAATATTATATTATATTATAAATATAATACAATATAATATAATATTATAATATATTAATGTGTCAGGTTATATAGTATCGAATTATATTATATTAATATGCTATAGTATACAATATTATATTAACTATATTAGAATATTATTATATTATATTATAGTAATATTATACTATATTATATATTTATATATTGATATATATTATATTTTATTATGCTCTATTGTACTGGTGATCACTCAACTAAATTTGCAAGCAGCCCAAAAGATTTTTAGCACTCGGGCAGGCGCTCAGAAATCTTTATTGTTTGGCTATCTTTTCAGGAAGGATGATGAGAAATACACTGTTTTTTATGGCCAATTTTTGATATCAAAAGTATTTTTTTGTTTGTTGATGAAACACATATTAAAGTTTTATGGCACTTTAGTAATACAATTACTAAATAACAAATAGCTTTTTATAAAAAGCACTACTTTGAAAATCTCTATTCCAAAAACTCTACTTCTAAAGCTCTATTGCCAACAGTTCTGCTAAATGGGACCTTAGAACTAGACATGGAGACAAGTGGTGCATATGAATAAGAAAATAAGAGGGGATGAGGGAGCTAGGTATTGACTTTATTTTTATTTAATTTTAAAAGATTTAAGTACATGAAATCTAAAGATGAGTAACCTTCCAAATTCAAAACCCAAGAAGACATAGTGGCATATTAGAATTCTAAAACGTCCTTTTACGTAAAGATTTCTCCATCATATATATAATGGAGATACTGAAGTTGTATATTTTTTAAATTCTTCTATTGCCATCAATTTTAAGGAAATAGACCTAGGCCCAAATTCGTATCAGCTAGATTTAAAATGTAGAATTTTTAAATTTCTTCATAATTTATCTGACCGAAAAAGCCAACTCTGTTGCACACGGGAGCACATAGCAATGAATGAAAAATTTTAAGCCACAAAAGAACACAATCTACTCTTATTCTATTTATATTCATCTTCAGTTAACTGTTGGAATGTTTTGGAAATTTCTTTATCTGCATGGAGGCATCGCATTTTATTCCAACAACTAAAATTTATAGTTGATCGGATTTTATTCCAACAACTTCATGATAAACCACTTAAGTACATCACCATAATCATAAATTTATATTTTTCACCAAGCAAAATGAACCATAATAACTAAAAGCGAGGTGTGGTAACATCATATTTGAGTATCTTCAGCTACTCAATTTTATGAGTTTGATTTGTCGCAAAAATACCTCAAAAAATTTGTTAAAAATACAATTTCAATTATATGGATGGTAGAAACCTAAAAAGAAATTAATGGACTTTCCAAGTCAAAGAAATTAAAAATTTATGTTTACTATCCCCCAGTTTTCATTCTTCTTTTTCAAAAATTTTCTAAATAGCCAAAAAAAATACTTTAGCACTATTGTAGAACAAGCGATGAGCTAGTATTTTATATAAAAAAGTAATCAATTTCAATATTTTCGCACATAAAATTGAATCAGCATCTCGAAGAGCGGCAATAATGTTAGGACAATAAATATATATAATGTGATGCTAAAAGTAGGATATGGGAATTATATAATGATAAACTATAAAACAAAATTGGATAAAACTTACCACCCAAGCGACAAAAGAAGAATGCTCTATTTTGGTACTGGTATATGCAATTGCTTCTATGAAGTTAAGAATAGGGGTAGCAATTAGGTCGGGTCAAAAATTTATCAATCTGAATCGGATGTATTTATTAAACAAGTCAAAATTTTAAATCTAAATTTGATCTATTTATTAAATAGGTAACCCGATCCGACCCACGTAACCCATTTATTAAATAGGTTAAGCGAGTTAAATAGGTTTTTAATAGGTTAAATGGTTTAAACAGGTTAAGCGGATTAGATTAATAGGTCGGATAATAACCTAACCTAATTATTAAATGAGTCAAAACAGGTTAAATGGGTTAAAGGTTTAAATCTAAATTCAATCCATCTAATAAACAGGTTTAGATGGTTTGACCTATTTATAATCCAAATCCGTTTATGTCAAACCCTAACTGCCTAAAGCGAGTCATTTATGAATTGAGTCATAAATTGCCACCCCTAGTTAAGAACAAATCATGCCCATGAAAAATGCAATCATATAGTATAAATTGCTAACCACATGGATTGCTAGTAAAGAAATATTGGGATATCTCATGAGAGAAAACAACAAATTAATAAAGGATTATGCTAAAATCTATGCGGTATTGAAATATTGAGGTCCGTGCTTGATGTTTTGCATTTAAATAGTTGTGCACAATACATTAATCAATATTTAGTCATACAAGATAAAAATATTCAAAAGACCAGCCAAATATGGTATAATATGCAACTTTTAGAAAGGTTTGCAAACAAGAATGGAGGCTCACTATGCAGCCAAAAGAGATATGGCTTTTAACAAATATATCCTTTAGGGCAAATACTTTTTTATTTTATAAGAAGAAATCTTGATGGAACAACCTTAGCTCTAAAAAAAGGCACATCACTAGATTATTCTAAATCTTATTCATCATTTTATATGAGATTCATTGAAATGTAACAAAAAACCAGCACATCACTAGTACCAATACAATGAATTAAGGTGGCTTTAAGTAGGCCTAAAGCAAGACCTATTAGTTGTAAAAGTCAACCATAGCGATAAAATCAGTCCAATGGATCTTGATACGGACCAAAATTAGTTTATTTGTACAAGAGGCATCATTGCACTGAGTTCAATCGAGAGTAGATTTGCCGGACTTAAAAGCAAAGTCACAAAAATAAGTTGTATAAAGAAGTGGAGAACAAGATTCTTCATGCGAAATGGATAAATAAGCTATGAATGAAAGTATAGCACCAAAGATTGTTCAATTGGTTATCAATTTTACAATTAAGATCAAATTTCACTTATATCAATACTTTTGTTGGGATGTCAATTTCTTTGTTTCTCAAAAGAGAAGCAAAAAGAAGTACATGACAGGGCCAAACGATTGAGAAGAGTGTGTGCATGTGCACGTGTGGGAGATAGATTATGTGTGCATGCGTGTGTGTGTGTGTGTGTGTGTGTGTGTGTGTGTGAGAGAGAGAGAGAGAGAGAGAGAGAGAGAGAGAGAGAGAGATCATTCCTATAATACATGTTCCCTGGTTATTCCAAGTCCATATCGGACATGTTGTAATCCTTAGCTCCATCTTTTTCTCTAACCACTTAAACTAGCCTTCTTTGTTGCCAAGGATCCACTAAACCACCAAAACCAGCTTCTTCTCCTGCTGAATAATCCTAGGCCTTCCATAGCCAATCCTAGGCCTTCAATGGCCATCCTTACCAAACTTCTTCCAAAACTCAAAATAGGTTTGCCCCTACACCTCGTGGAGCATGCATCCAGAGCATCAAAGTGATCCATTGCTCCAAGGTTATGACAACCTTGAATTCACTTGATGGGGGAAATCATGGTTAGTTATTTACGACTAAGGTAAAAAAAGGAACGAATGTTGAGACAGAGTCATATAGCAATAAAAAGGGTCATGTCTAGAAAATACAAGGTCTAATTGCTTGGCAATTAGACATCCTAACCAAAGAAATATAAAATAAGAGGGGTTTAATCACTCAACTAAGCTTCCCTGGGATTCTCTTACTATGCCTTGGAGAGAAAGGGAAAGACATACACAAAGGATCTAATGGCAATGGTTTTATACTAAAAGTTTTGGAAAGTATATATGAAGAGGTAGCTGCACATGTTTAGGGTTTTAAGTACAGGGATGAGAGAGATGAGAAGGCTGAGAGAGAAGGCTATATATCACTACAAAAAAATATGGTTTTGCCGACTCTTCCCCGCCGACGCTATCAAAAAGCGTCGGCGAATTTCGAGCGGGGGTCGAAACTCGACGACGCTTTTTATAGCGTCGGGCAGGGGCGGCCCAATACATTTGGGGGCCTAAGGCGAATCCAATAAATGAGGCCTTTTTTTTAATAATAAATTTTTTTAATAAATATAAAATATTTAAAAAAATGATATGAAAATGGATAGCTATCAAGTATACTATTTCAACAAAAATACATGAATCTAACAAAGATAGCCAAAAAAATTTTTTAATTTAATATTATTTTTGAAGGGAAGTGCAGCAAAGTAATTATTCTAAAAAAAGGTCATAAAACTGATTAAATAACTGAGATAATGCTTGGCAATATTGTTTATCATGTCAAGCAAGAGCAAAAGTCATCCCATGGCATTTTATGGTCAAGGTAAAGAAAAGAATTTGTCTGAGAAAGTAAGGGCATTATGGAAAATTGACTCCATCTAATTAATAAACGTCCCATCCCTCCATCTCCCCTTCAAGTGAGTACCCAAGCAGCAGCCGCAACATCACAGCACAGCAGCCATTCAACCCCCTCCCTCCTTCTCTCTCTACCACCCAAGAGGGGAGAAGAAACCGAGAGGAGAAAATTAAAAGAATCTCCACCCTCCAAGAAGTCCATTTCCAATCCCCCTTTCTTCCTGATGGCCCAGCTGGATCAGGAGTAATGTGAGGGAAGGAAAACCAAGACCAAAACCAAACAAGAGAAGGGATGAAAGATAAGAGTGGCTTCAGGCGTGTATCAAGCCAACCAAATCCCTCCTCTCTCTCTCTCTCTCTCTCTCTCTCTCTCTCCATCCAAAACAAAACTACCGTCCCCAACTTCCTAAATTTCCCCTCTGCAGGCCAAGAAACTCTCCACCTGCCTTCCATCAAGGGGGAAGACTCGATATGGGGCCTTTGCTTCCTTTTGGTCACGGTCAGACCCTCCCTCCCTCCCTCCCTCCCCCCCTCTCTCTCTCTCTCTCTCTCTCTCTCTCTCTTCATCTTTCGAGGCCTTCCATTGGCCCGGGGCCTTAGGCGACCGCCTCGGTCGCCTAAGGCTCGGGCCGGCCCTGGCGTCGGGTGAAATTTAGAGACGACGACGCTTTAAAGCGTCGTCGGAGGTCAAAAGGGCCCAACTACCCCGATCCCTCCTTCTTCACGCAGCGGGTCCCCCGATCTTAGAGACGACGACGCTTTAAAGCGTCGTCGGAGGCTACAAGGGGCCCAACTCCCCCGATCCCTCCTTCTTCACCCAGCCGCTCCCCCGATCCCTCCTTTTTCACCCAGCCGCTCCATCCGCCGAAGTTTTTCTTTTAATCCCACACCGGAGACCCCACCCGTTCTCCCCTTTTCTTTATCTACTGCACCTTTGGGCTTCTCCGTTCTTCTTTCTGCTACTCTTTGGCGTGGGGTGTTGGGAGGAAGAGGATGGGGATCGATCTGAACACGATCGAGGAGGAGGAGGAGGAGGCGGCGGGCCCGCGTCGCCGAGCAAAGGAAAGGAGCGGGGCGCAGCTCCTCTTCCAAAAACAAGGAAAGGAGGCGGCACAGCTTTTCCACGGAGAGGGATGTAAGGAGTCACAGCTACTCCAGCGAGAAAGAAGCGAGGAGAGCCAGTTTCTCCGTCGAACGTAGGAGAAGATGGAGCTTCTCCGTTGACAAAGGAGGCCTCATTCCCGAAGAAGAGAATGCCTTTCGTGAAGGGGAGGAGGAGAAGAAAGAAGAAGACAGCTCAGCGGAGGGAGAGGAAGCGAGAGAGACCGAGGCAATAGAAAAGCCAGAGGCTACAGAAGTGGGAGAAACCGAAGTAATTAAATGGAGAAGAAGGAAGAATAGAAGAGGCGGACGGCAAGGGAGAGGAAGGAGTTGAAGGTGAGGAGGCGGGGAAGAGAAGAGAGCTGAGTATTTTTTTAATTCCTTTGCTTTCGAAAGCCATTAATGCATCTGTTTTTAATTTTTTTTTAAAAAAACAGGTTGCTACGGCGTTGAGTATTTTCGCGACGCTTTCATTAGCGTCGGGGAAGTCCTTTTTGTGCCGACGCTTTCTCTTAGCGTCGGCAAAAACTGGACCCACACCCACCTGCCCGACGTCTGACCCACGCTTTGCGGTGCGTGGGCTGGATATTCGCCGACGCTTAAAAGCGTCGGTAGAGACCAAAAAAACCGTCGGGAGATATCCTTTCTTTTGTAGTGTATGATAGCGAGAAGAGGGTTATTCTTAGAATTTCTTCTATCTGCATGGATTCTTTTTGTTAGTTTTAGCTCCTTGTAATCTTTATTAGAGGAACAAGATTCTTTAGAGGCCAGTTATCCACTCGTGCTTTTGTTTTTGTTTTTTTTTTTTTTTAAATTTTGCCACCGATCATAATCTTAAACATTATAGGATTTTTTTCTCCTTTTTGTTGATGGAAACTACTCTAGTTTGCAATAATATCAATTAGTAAGTTTTAAAAAATACAATATATTAGTTTGTATTGCATATAAACTTAGATGTCATCTATATTTTAGCACAATATAGTGATGGGTGATTCTTGGACTAGGTCCAAGCTTGTAGTTTCATGGGCAAGGATCAGTCCAATTTGATTTTTTTATAACTAAGATAGGGCGAGCTTGATCCATCTCATAACTAGAAGAACTTTAGTGAGGTTGTTATAAGGCCGGGCAAATTATTCAAGAATAACTCGTTCCATTTGGAACCTAAGCAGCTTCGATTGATTCGAAAATATGGAATACTTATTTTTTTTATACCCTCATGGTCTGTATAGACAGGCTTTTGGGGATGGCAAATATTTCTCTCGGTGGAAGCACGTTAGGAGGCTGCCTAAAATTTCATTCATGGCCAAGTAGTGGTGAACAGCCAGTTCCAGTAGTACTCGATGCGGACTTCAACCATTAAAAGCCAAAGAAGCAACATTACATGTGAGAGTGAAAGATCAAACTTCAAATCAGATCTAAAGTTTCAATAACAACGCAATCCACTTAGAACGACACCATTATAATGGTTATGACTTGATGACAGCTGCTTGTTCCCCACAGATGGAATATAACAGCTATTATGCATCCAGATATATGTGCTTGAATAAAAATTATTCGAGAACAAAAAGATATTTGAATGGTGGCTGTCATGATAATGTTGAAAAATAGCAGTCAGTAATTACTAAAATAACAACTCTTAACTATCAAACCACTGTCTAATTAACATTTAAATGAAAGAATCTTTTTTAGCTGTTGGATATTTTAAAAATATTTTATTTAAATGAATAGTGCAAATATCAAATATTGACAGCTATCTTGATTTCCTGTTATATAACAGCCACACAATGAAATAACAAAGAAATAGTAAGCATTGTTTGTAACTCAACAGTCCTCTTCTGAAACTATTTTGTTGTGATGCTATAATGGCTATTATTTTAAAACATGGCAAAAGTGAAAGCCTAGGTGATCGACTTGGTTATAACACTCGAATCATGGAAGTCTTGTTGAATAATACTTCCATTCTCTTTATATATTCGAACCGTTATTTTTTTAGTTTTTGAATTTGCAAAGATGGAAGAGGAAATTGTGTTGTTGCAGATATTCCATATTTGGATGCCATAAGTTAGGTTGGTCAACAATTGTACAACTACTTTTTATATTCTTAATCATCTATATAAATTTCTCTTTGCAATTATCTTAGCTCACTCCTTTTCAGATCTCCTATTTGTACATTTTTCTCTTGCTTGTCATCCTCTAATGGAAGAAGACAATATATTCATGGTTTAGGAACTTTATGCATGCTTAGAATTCGAGAGAGAGGGCGGGGATGGGGATTGACAGGTTAACTCGAAAACTTAAACAAGTCACGATCTAATTAATTTGACTTGAATGGAGATACAAAAATGAAAAACAAGTCACGAATATCCTTAATACAAAATGGTAAATATCCTTAATATTTACCATTTAACTAATAGTTTGACTACTATTACCAATCATAGTTAATATCTTTTCTAACTTTATATACCTCGTTAGCAATCTATCTTCATATTATCAGTAGCTAATATTTTTTTGTATGGTGTATGCTTTTTGAAAAAGCAAGGGGGCATCCAATTCTTTGACATGAAACAAAAAAGAGACAGAACTCTATGTACCATTGTTCTGAGCTTCTAAATCTAGATTCCAAGGATATAGAGTAATAAATATGAGACAGAAGTTTGTTAACATATCTAGTAATTATTTATTTGAAAAAGAAGATAACAAATGAGAAAGGTGAATATAGCTATACTTGGACAAACACATATTAGAAATAAAAATAAATTTAATGCCTATATTAATCTCTTAAAGCACGCGAAAACATTGTGCATTTGCACAATGGATGCGTTGAGCTTGCTTAGCCGGGCATCTCGTGCATCTCTAGAATAAGTGAGTCATTAATACGATGCATCATTAGGTGGTCTAATAGTGAACATCCAAGCTAATATATTCCTACATAAGGAATTGTTTGGATTGTTATGTTTTATCTGTGAAATAATATTGATACATTTTCAAAATATGGGAGTTTATGAAAGAGTAAGTATCTTAATACATGAGAAACTTTCATTTATAATAGTTCCAAAAAAGTATATATTTTTTTAAAAAACATAATATTTATTTGTTTTTCGGATTGCTCTCTTGCTGGTGCTTCTCTCATCCTTTTCCTCCTTTCTGCAATTGTCTTTGTTCATCTTCTGTTGTTTCTTCTTCTCCTCCTTTTTTTTTTTTTTCCCCCTCCTCCTCCTTCTCCTCTTTCTTCTCCTTTTCTTTCTTTAAGTTGTTTATTCCACGGAAAGCATACGAGGCTTCTGAACATGCCAAAAAGCAATAAAAAGAATACTATTTGCAAAGTGCTTTGACAGCTATCCTAGGTTTAGAAGGTCTTTCGGGGGGCACTGATAAGATATTTACAATGAAATGTGACTTTTTGATCATGTGATGCAGGCCAAGCATGGACATCAAGGAGGTCCAATTCACCAATTTAGAAAATTTAATTTTTTTATAACTATTAAAATTTAGTTGATCTGAATACAAAATCCCATGATTCAATTTCGATCAAATTATTAAAACTTTTAGACAACTGTTTTTTTTTTGGATAGATTTAATCCACCTCCTCGGCGGCAATAGTGATTGTGAGGGGAGATTATTTTCACTTGTACATAGAATTTTTCTATGCGAGCGTTTAAACGATATCTTTCTATTATTAATCACTCTCGTTTTATTCATCACCGAGCAGTGCCTCTGGAGCCTTCCATTAATTGCATTAAAGTTATCCCTTCCGTGAACGACCGGGTACGTGGTGGAAAGAGACCTAAGACAACCATGTATTTCTCCACCCAAGCAGACGAATCATCCCTCATCCGCCTAATAAGATTCCGCCACCTACCCCATCTTAAATTTCTCCCCATTTTTTCTCGAGTTAAAGATAACGCTGACTGTACTCCGAAAGGCCACAGTTCCCCGAAAGGGACTACACGGAAGACCTTCTCAGAGGTGTGACTGGTGCTTTCTGTGGCGCAAATTTACCATAAAAAGCATCGCCATTTCCCCCTTCTTTACCCTCCCTCCCCCACCCATTGGCCTCTGGACCACCCCATAGAAGGCCAAATCCAATTCGATCATAAGCGTTGAAAAAAAAGAGATCCGGAATCCGAGGTGTAAGATATTGTTGGGTTATTCCTCGCCTTCCCTCTTCTCTGTTCGCTTCTTGTTTCTTCTTCCTCCGATCCCATTAGAAACCCTCACTGACTAGTCTTAGGGCTCTTTCTACTTAATTTGGAAAGGTCCCGCTCTTTTTTGCCATATTTACGTGGAGTTTTTATTCCCTCTTCGTTACTTTGTTTGGTTGTTCTTTCTTGGTTTGGCTTTTTCTTTTTATCTCTTTTTTTCAGTGAAACCTTTCTTTCTTGGTTTGTTTGGTGGATTATTTAATTACAGGTTTGGAGGAGAGCGATGGCGAGGGAGAAGATTCAGATAAGGAAGATAGACAACGCGACGGCGAGGCAGGTGACCTTCTCCAAGAGGAGGAGGGGGCTCTTCAAGAAGGCCGAGGAACTCGCCATCCTTTGCGACGCCGACGTCGCCCTCATCATCTTCTCCTCCACTGGCAAGCTTTTTGAGTTCTCCAGCTTAAAGTAAGCAGTTGGACAAAAAAAGATGAACCCCCCAACGCACAAACACACACATAAAAAAAAATAATAATAATAAAGGAGGAGCTAGCTTTGGGTTTTCAATTTCACCATTTCCTTTCGTGTCTTTGAACTTTGTTTCAGTTGTTTTCACTTATTGTAGAATGGTGTTTTTGCTGAATTTTCTTGGAACTTAGTTTGGGTTTTGGATTTTGGTTTTCTGAATTCTTTTCTTGGAACTCCTCAGCTCCGGGTAGTTCAACAAAATATGGGATAAATAGAGAGGATCTAGGTTTTACCGATCTTCTCCATTACCTTGTTGGGCTTTCTGGGGTTTTTAAGAAGGTTCTTGGATAGTTGTCTGTTACTATAGAGTTATAGATGACTGTCCTTTTGGGAGTAAAGTGGGTTTCATGGGTTCTTTTTGGATTTGTTTTGGGTTCTAGGATAATATGTTGGACTCTTATCATCTCCTTGGGTTCTAGGGTTTTTAAGGTGTTCGATCAGGGTGAAGCTCCATTCTTGCTTTTAGCTAAGCGGGTTTTGGGTCCTTTATTTGTTTCTTTTAATCCATAATGAAGAGTATTCTGAGAATAGTCTTGATGACTTGGTCACCAATTGTACACTTTCAGGTAGTGTCGAGTTATCAGAACTTGCCTTGAAGAATTGGGGTGCACATAGTTTGGCGTAGGTATATAGTGATCACAGGTTGTTCACCGTAGACACTTTCGAGTGAGCCACTTTGGAAGAGGCAACCTTCTCGGGTTAGAGAGATTACGGTGAAAATGATTATTACCCAGAGGACACGTGCTCAAGTGTGGACAGTCGTAATATAATAAACCTATGTGATATGATGAGAAGATCTGGAAGAGATGGGACTTTTGGTTCGTGTAGTATATGTGACACAAGTATTTTGCACCTTAAGACTCAGTGAAGATTCATCATTGTTCAGAAGACAACAGCTGGTTTAGCTTCGAAGATGTAGCTGGTTTAGTTGGGCAGACTATTCATCTAGATCTTTACATCTAATCAGCTAAGCACAAGGATAAGCATTCACATGGGAAAAAGTATTATGTTTCTTTTTCCTGGTGAACAAAAGAACAAATATCAGCTTTGGATGACTATTTTGTGATAGAAAGGACCATCCAAAGTGATTATGAAGTAACTAACACTTGTTTGGTAGTATAAAGATGTGCTTTTTAGGTAAGCAAGCCGTGCCTTGAATGATTACTTAGAAGGTGAAAAATCAAACCATGTGTGTTGCTTAAATATCATAGAAAATAAGCTATTAGACTTTGATCTCCAGCATCTTGACATGAGCAACCACACATCAAAATGCTCAATCACAAATATCAAAACGAGGGAGTGGAGCAATGTGGTGATCTTCCATGATCTAATGCCTAAGAAAGTTCTACATGGGTTATAGAAGAGAGTTCCACTTGTCTTTTTTAAAATGATCATGAATTAGGTCTTACTTGACTGTCAGGGAACCAATTAAGGAGTTAGCTACCAGCTCTTCTAAAAATTCCTTTGATTTCATAATTATTTAATTTCAAATCATAAAAAGCAAAAGATGACAGTATCTGGTAAAAGTGAAGTAGTTTAACACCACCATCTCTCCAAACAATATACACTGTCGTCTTGGATTTTAAACACCTCTTTGTAAATTTAATTGTTAATCCAGGACAGTGTGATGTATAATTAAAATTAAATGGAGTGCACATCCCTGGACATGGCTCTTATGGAGCAATAAGTATATTTAAAAGACCAGCAGTTGAACCCGATGTAACTAATTTTCTAAATTCCCATTAATAACACTAAGACTAATATGCTTAGTCTTTGATCAGACAAAAAAGATCATATGCTCTTACGAATAATTTCACAGAAAAGAAAATATAAAGGATCGATATATTTACTCCTATTAGTTAAGAAAAATCAAAGATATCTATAGTCTGAAAATGTTTTAGATGTGTACTCACTGTTCACCAAAGGAAAAGGAGTTCAGAGAAAGCCATAAAAAGGCTGAAAGAAGACAACATATGTTTTGTATGCTTTCCTCTCTTTTTTTTTTTTGTTTTTTGGTGTTTTATGCTCTAAATGAACTTGTTATTTGTGCTAAATGTGCTTATACATGATTTTTAAGGAGCACCTAGTGGCAGGCTTATTTGTCAAACCCTGATCTACTGGATGAGCAATACAAGATATCTCTATGTAACTCAAGACCTTTAACCAAAAGTATATAAGGAACACTATCAGGGAAGAGTATTTCCTAATATGTTGGGCATTACCTAGTGGCATACCATCAAATTACATGTTCAACAAGTTCTTTTTGAGGTAGAGTCAGAATATTTCTTCATGTCATGGATAACATCTGATATTGATTCAGGTACCTTTCTGGAATAGAAAAGCACACCCCATCAGCACAAATTAAAAAAAAAATGTTGCTCAGTTTTGAAACTTATGAATTTACATTTGAGGAAATGTACGGAAAAGCTAAACCCTTAACATCTACGTAATCACTCAAATAGTTGAAACTATAATAATTTTCTTGAAAGAATATATAATGGTATCTAACTAACCTAAGGTAAATTAAGTCTCTTTATTAAAAGCTGAGCAACATAGTTCAAGTCTGGTATGATGTATAAGAATGCGCCAATGTGAATTCAGACTAGTTTGATTAGATAGATCCTTATCCAATAAAGTGTGTTTCTTTAGTGGTCCAAAATTTATGCTGTTTATAATACCATTCCGGTACGCAAATTTAATTGAGTATCGAAGCTTGTGGAGGAGAGGAAATAATCAAAACTTTAGGAGCTTGATACAAAGCTCTCCTCTTTATTGAGGATTTGACGCTATAGTTTGTAAATTACCGCTGATTCTATTTCTATAAACTGCTTTTCCCTATGTGAAACAAGTACTAATCACTCAAGTTCAATAAAGAAACACCAAGTATGTGCCTATTGAAGCATTCTGCAAAGTTTAAACAACTCAATAGCTTCAAAATTATGAAAATGCTGTTGACATGCTTATTTTTTTTGTTATTTTCTATTTTTGAAGTATGAAGGAAATCCTCGAAAAGCACAGTCTGCATTCGAAGAACCTACAGAAAGTAGAACAACCATCTCTTGACTTGAATGTAAGCTATCCTGACATCCTTATCATTATTTTTTTTCCAGGTTTACTCTATCAATTTGGCCTTCATACGGGCAAATCAAAACAAGCGATAATGGATTGTATCATTATATCTCTAGTCTGTTTTGTCTGGATGCAACTTGAAAATCAGCAGGCCACTGGGAGAGAAATAGGAGTAAATACTGTCATTTCTGATCTTTTTCCATAATTCTTGTACTGTCTCTGAATGGGTATGAGGTGAACCTGGATTAATTGCAGATGATTACAACTTTACCAAAATTTGGACATTACAAAAGTGTTAGAATTCCACTGATTAGCTTCATGGTTAGTGTATGTTATTGATCTAGATGTAATTTTGGAATGACTTTAATGTTCATGGGGCATCTAAATGATAACCACACAACCATCATGTATAGAACATCCATAGTGTTTGTAAGCATGATCTATTAATTTTAAATGTTTTGGAAAAGCCAGCGACGAGTAAAAGATATATTACCGAAAACTAAACAAAATATGTGTTTTAATCTCCTGTTGGTAGCTATTTAAACAGCTTAAATCCTAGTCCACATGTGATTTAAGTATGTAGAGTGCAATGAATGATGTGGATAATGAGTCACTGTGCATTCCAATGCAGGAGCAAACCAAACTAGTTATGCTTTGAGAGCATTAAACCCATCTCCATATATACTGTATATAATTATAGAAAAGGTTACTTAGAAAAAAGCAATCTTACCTCATTGTAAGTGTGCTTATTTTGCTAAGATTTTTGCAGATATTGTGGTTTAAGGTGAGTCATTTGGATTTCAATAAGCCATGGCATAAGCCTTGAGCATAAAGCATAAGCTTATTGGATTTTCTTTTATCTTAAAGAAAATATAAGTAGAAAAAGAGAAAATTATTTACCTTGATAAATTGGCAAGTGATCTGGAGGGTTGATAACTATGAAGGGGAAATCTAAATGAACCTTTACCTTGCTACTAAAAAAAGTTTCTCCCTATTATTACTGTTTCTTGCTGTTCAACAATAAATTTGGTCACCTCATTAATACTAGTATGTTTACTTTTGTCTTTTGCACTTGGCAGTGGAGTCAAAATCATATATGCTTCATATTCTATGATGTGGACTCACTGATATATCTACAATTAAGATTAGGAAGTAGATGATGGGACTATTGTAACTTTGTTTAATCTTTAATCTTCTTTATTTTTTGCACTATTGTGAAGTGAAGAATTTATCATTTAGTTGAAAATTCATGATATTGACATGTGCATGAGCTTGTATCCGAGGGTTTAAATCTTGGCTTTGGACCCCTTCTCACTTTCCTCCTGGGATGATACGGTACTAGGATGGGATTATATGGCGTTCGAACAGATTGAAATAGTTTGTAATCATAAGAATGAAAATAAAAATAAAAAGGTTTGCATCTTGGTTCATCCCGATCATCTCTTGACCGTCCTAGTGCATCTCAAGTATTGGGACGGACAGAATGGGCTGGGACGGTCGTACATTTCAGTTTGTATCCTTCATTTATCCCAATTCTGTTTCTCTATCAGAATGATATGGTACTAATGACATTGTTTGGTTCCATATATCCAATAGGTTGACAATAAAGATGAGATATTTGGTATATTACAGTTGAAGTTATGAGAGCCAAATACTAAACTTGAATGAAGTGGCATAACATAAGAGATTAAAACTACTCATTAGCAATGATCTTTCACTATGAGCTGGTTAAAGTTGTGCTCTATATGAAATTATAATTACATTCACATGTTTCAATAAAATTCATTTTTGTCATGTCTCAAGTCAAATCATTAGCATTGCAATATATGCACAAATATTACTATTTTGTAGTGCTCAAGATCTTTGCTTTTGATCCATGGATTCATAAAAGTATTATTATTTAATTTGTACCCTGGCCGTAGATAACTTTCTATAGTTGTTTATAACCTATATTCCATGGACGCTGACATCTAGGTCTTAAAATCCATGTCAGAAACATATCCTCAATACATACATGTTGGACACTTTGATATTTATCAAGTTTTGAATTGCAGATCTTAAAATTAATAATGTGGTTGACTTACTACAATAGCGTTCAAAGTAAATTTTGCTCTTTTTTAAAAATTCAAGAATGTAGGTATTAAAATGACTTTATAAAATATCATTTTAATAAGATCTTTAAACTAATAGGGAAGTTTGGATAAGAAACATCCATCTTGGAAGACCTTAATAAATAATATTTCTAAAAAAATTTATACAGTATCTAAATACACATGATTTAGTTAAAATTAATTTTCTATTTATCCCTAAATCTCCTTTTTTTTCTTCTTGCCTAGTCAAAACATTTTGACATATCTAAATACAGTTCTCGTTTTTGTATCCATGCAACCATATTTATAACTATAGATCACATGCTTAGCAGCAATGCTAATAAACAACTGTGTGTTTTATTTTCAGCTAGAGAATAGCAACTACACAAGACTGAACAAACAAGTTGCAGAAGCAAGCCTTCAACTGAGGTATTTCATATATTCAATCTGTGATATATAAACTAATATAAATATGTTTGTATACATACATACAAAAATACAAATAGGCATACATATATAGCAATTATTGAGAACTTGCGTATGCTCCATATATTGCAGACAGATGAGAGGAGAAGAGCTCCAAGGATTAACCATACAGGAGCTGCAGCAGCTAGAAAAAACTCTTGAAACAGGATTAAGCTGTGTGCTGGAAAGAAAGGTAGGTTTCCATGCCCTTGATGTTCTTTTTATTCATCATATACCCTTCATTCACCTCTTGAATAATGAATGTGTCAGGGTCAACAAATTATGGAGCAGATCAATTGTCTTCAACAAAAGGTGAGACTGGACATGTACAAACTGCGTGCTAGGCTTCTGGAGCAATGTGCAAATTTATTTACACCATAAGTACTGATAAATGCCTTCTCCTTTATTTATGGAACAATTGAAGGATGTTTAGGCTTCAGAACAAAAAATAAAATAACGGAGTTTGCTTTATGTACTACAACAATTTCATAATTTATTAACAATAAACATTTTTATTGAATGAAAAAGGATGAGGCAAAAAAAAAAAAAAAAACCATACCTTTCAATGAGAATACAAAAAGTGCAAAACAAGCTTCAAGATGGAGAAAACAAAGCCCCCTCAACGGGTGGAAACTTAAAAAAAAAGACCTTATAGTGCTTGACATTCTCTTTTCTGGCTAAAGTAGCTACACAGGCCATGTGAATAGAGGATTTAGAATCTTCCAAGTCCTTCAGTTTTTTTGGTGCAAATCTCATGCAATCTTCAAAATGGAGTTATATTTTATGCAAGATCTGCATGGAAAAAGATTTGTTGTTCAGGAAGATGCTGTTGTTTCTTTCCTTCCAAATGCACCAAGAGATCACCAGGACTAGAAAATCTCAAGCCTCTACTCAGTTGTGGTTTAATTCTCTTTGATCTCCGCTGTGCCCAGAAGGATGCAGATTGCCAGGCCTTCTCTAGTGTGAAGAAGATGACCAAATAAACAATTAGAATATTACTGTGCTCGTCAAAATATTTTCATACACTGTTATGCTGAATTTGAACCTGCGAAATCATCAGAAGAAAAAATGTTTTCAGTTTAGTATTGCTCCATATGATGGTCCATGCATTTCTTCTATTGATGTTATTATTGTTGTGTTTTTTGAGAGATTCAGAGGGGCTAATCCCCCATCTTTTCTACCCTGTCCACGCCATCCTCGAGGGACTGTTTTAGAAAAGCAGCACCAGAACATATAATTGCTGTTTGTCTGTTTTTAGGTCATCTCTTAGTACTGCTATCAAATAAGAAATACACGAAATATTATGATATAAGCAAATTCTAAATATTTTGTGCTGTAAGATCAGAAATTAGATGGAGAAATCTCTCTCTCGCTTGCTCATAGTTTGGAATCACAAATACAGTCCTTGGTCATCATATCCTTTCCTTTTGTTTTTGATGGACGAATAGGGAATGCAACTGATGGAAGAAAATGAGCAACTGCGAAAGCAGGTAATGCACTTATTTTAACTATTATTTGTTCACTTTCTCCGCCCTTATACTCTTTATTAAATAGGTTGTGGAGATACAGGTGGTGGAGATGGCCAGAGCAGGGAGACAGGTGCTGACTGATTCAGAAAATGTTATCTATGAGGATGGGCAGTCATCTGAGTCGGTTACTAATGCTTCACACTTGGGAGTGCCACAGGACTACGACGACAGCTCTGACACTTCCCTCAAATTAGGGTAAGTAAATGAATGAAATCCAGTAAGATGTTTTTCTCTAAAGAAAAAAAAAAGAGAACAAAAAAAAAAAAACAGTAAGTTGTTCTGAAAAAATGAGATGTTATGCAGCATTGAAATGGATTCCTATTTTTTTTTATGAGAAATGGCACTTCCCACAGAGTTACATGACTTAGAATTTATCTCAAGGATGGAGACATAGATCGAATAACAAAAACAGCAGTCACACTTTACCATGTATTTCATTGAGGACAAACGTAGATATTCAAAGAACAAAATTTGAGTATCCATCTTGCCGGCTGTTCCACGTTTAGAAAGTGTCTTAATTCTTAACTGTAATCAGATATGTAACTCAAGTTTCAGTGTATTAACCAGAATATGGAATGGAAGATAATAATAATTCTTGCTGAAACTAATGAAGAATTTTAGTATTTATTTTTAATGTGAGTTCACTATGATGTGGACAGTTTCCTGTAGCATCCACTACCGCTAGTATTCTTCAAAATAGTATTTTCTTATGGTGAGACATTATTTCTTTGCTTTGATTAATAATCAATGGGCTTGTATTGGTTTGGGTTAAAACTCCTTCTATTGTTATAGTAGCTGAAGTAAATCTTGCTTCTTGCTGAAAGTTGAGGAGCTTGAGGAGCCAATAGTAGAGGTTTTATGTGGCCCCCTCCATTACCCATTTCTAATGCCTGGACTATCTTGTTAGGAAAATGCCAAATATTAATGTGAAAAAAACCTGCACCTTGTGAGCAAAATAAAACATAAAAGGCTGGCAGGAAAGGGGGGGGGGGGGGGAGGGATAGATACTCAATTTAGAGTGAGCTAACAGAATTCCGTACTCAAGCTCACAGTCTACATTCAGTCGTCAAAAACTTACATTCAAAGTCAGAATATGAAAAAATTCATGAGAACAGCATGCTAAGCATGTATAAACTATAATGTACACTAGGCTGCTGCACCTTGTTTGTCTAATCCAGAAGTTGGGAAGAGAGGGAGAGGAGAAATGAGGATCAAATTATTAAATGAACAGCAGAGAAATTCCATGTCAGATTTTCACTTTAAGATGATCTTACAAAGATGCTGATAAATCCCTAAAAAAATAATCTTTCAGTTGTGTTTGACTTGATGTGGTAGCTGATAGCATTTTGATTGTGGTCTCTTGATGAAGACTATATTCTACCAGATGTTAGAGTGTTTTTCTTTTTCTTCCCCTTTCCCTAGTCGAGAAAAATTCAATATGGAGGTTGGGTTTCACACTTTCATGGGAGTTGTACCTCACCAAACAAGAGTTGTATCGTTGGTCTTTACTAAATACATGGTCTCATTTCGATGAGAAATTATCACCACCTATAGATATGGATTTAGATTAAATGATGAGAGCCACATCTCATTACAATCCCTTAAAGAAAGTAAAAGAGGTTGTTTTGAAAAAAAATGTACTTAATGCTTTTATATTAGGGCTTTCAATGGGCTGAGCATGTCCAACATGTGAAAAAAACAGCAGGTTCAGATTTAGGCCCATTTGCTCAGGCCAGTGGTTTTGATCCTGGGCCAAAGTCAGGCCTGGAGTGATGGATAGATGCTTAGTTCAGGTGCCAGTTGTTGCAAAGCAAAAAATTGCTTGGAAAAGAATGTTGCAGTCATGTGGTTGTATCTTTTCATCTTTGTATCCTGTTTTCTCTTTCATCTGATATAATGAGAGTATGGATATTTACCCGTTGATATATCCAAATAGCATACCTTGGCTTTGCTAACTCTGTACTAAGGTCCATGTAGAAATAGCAGTTGGAATTCTCCATTAGTGAAAGATGCCATAGGTTTTACATGTTAGATTTTTATTAAATAATGATTAAAAGTTTTCATACTTAAAACATATATATTATGTATATAGGTTAAGAAGGGAGTTTGGTGTGGATGGTTGGTGTGTCGGTTTGAGGTGCATGAGGTTGTTCGTTCGAATCTCTCTTCCCTCCTTTTTATATCCTCATATGGAGGATTTATTTACGTGAAGGAGAGGCAGATTGGTTATATTGCTCGGTTCTCTGTGCCTGTGCTCGTCCGACCCGAGGTCGTATCTCGTCCGTGCTCGTCCAAGAGGAGCCGAGGTCGAGGTCGGACCACAGGTGCGATAAGCCCAGAGGAGCCGAGGTCGGACCACAGGTGCAATGAGCCAAAAGGTGTGTGGGCTGTGCCTCGCACCCAAGGCGCGAAGAGCTACGTCGCTTCCTCGCTTGCACCTCTTCGCAACCGATCTCGCATCCGCTGACTCTACTCCCAGTATTTTTTCAAACTTTATTACCAGTTTTGACCGTTGGATCGGTTTTTGGTCGCGTCTGTCTCGAAGAAGTCTATAAATAGACCTCTTCGGATTAAACAGAATATACAATCGAAAGCAGAGAACTTCTATTCTCCCTTTCTGCTATTTTTCTTTCAATCAACGGGCTTGCTGCATACTGATTCGGGGTTCGAAGGCTTCTTTGATCCATGCAAATTATTGAGGCAGAAGGAACAGTGCGAGAGGCTGTTGTATCTCAGGAGTAGAACGCCATCCAAGCCTAGTGCATTGTAAGGTGACGAAATCTATTTCAAGAAAAGTGACCAACATACCACGCTTCAGCATTTCGGGTTCCATTTTTTCTCTTTCTCTATTTATTTTCTCTAAGCCTATTTCTGCCTATTATTTGTTGAAGTAGAATATTTTAGATTTTACTAATTATGGGATAGTTTATTTCCAACATTACATTGTAACTCCGTATTTGCACATAGCATCATGAGTCCCCATCAAGGTAGAGACATGTAAGCCAGCTTGCTTAAAAGTGCTTGATGAAACTTAAGCTTTCTGATAGCCAATTCGAAATGACATTTTTGAGGGTGCTCATCTTTCTTTTCAGCATTTTTAACCAGTGAGGAACAATTAAAATCAGAGCATAGAACTATGGTTTTCCTCGAAGTTGCTTTCAAATAAGCAGAACATGTTGGTCGGTCAAACTTTCGCGTTAGCAAGAGCAAACCAAAATTGTATGAGGTACTGAATTCTTTTCTAATCAATGATGCAGGTTGCCGGTCCATAACTTGAAGTAATGGTGGGAGACTGTTCATCGATGGAGTATTCTTTTTCATTCTGCGCTACTTGGAAAGAGAATACTTGCAATCATGTTTAAAGTCATAGATGAATGGAATAACAACCCGGTTGAGGGAGCTACGTACCACTGTACTTTTACAGGTCCACCAATTGTGGGCTTACTGAGGTCTGTGTGGATTGTGATCTGTATGTCATAACCTGCTGCCCTTCGTTTAATGGATACATTGCTATCAGAAGACAGGCATCGTCTTTGTTCTTATATGACTGGAAATATCTGTCCATGGCATGTAATATTAATCTTTCAGCATTATTATATTCATTGCTGAATATTGAATGCTGAAGTCTGAACGGGAGATGGATGTGGGAGGATTGATTTCGCTTGCACATTTATGGTCTGCTGTCGATCGGATGCCAACCATCTCTTTAGTCGTATATTGGATGGATACATTAAGACTCAGATGTTATCGGTTTCGGCAAGTTGGAACTAGTTGATCAATGGGATGGTGGATGTTTTTATCAAAAGAAAGGCTTTGCATTTGTTATTTGTGAAAGTAGCAAAGATGAAGGAGTGTGGCGAAGAAAGTCCAGCTTCATAACCTTGTTCCTCCCTTAGCAGCTGCCGTGATCACGTTGCAGCATGTATGGGTGATTTTATGGGCTCAAATTTTACTTTGGCATAGACTTATTTCTGTTTTTTTTAAAAAAACAAGATTTTAGCTTTGAACTAGAACAGTGCCTTTGATCCCAAAATCTACGGCCGGCTGTAAGCTGCTAAACATCTGAAAAGATCTTCCCTTTCAAGATTATAGTAAATAAACTTTGTTAGTGATTACTTATGCTGAGCTTTTGTAGTCTTCAATCTCTGTAAGACTTCATTAGTGTAACCCCTGCGCTTGCTTCTTATGGCCGCCTTTGTTCTCGAGCCTCAAAGTTAGTAATCAAGACCATTATCTTCGTTAGACCATCATGAATGTTGTTGCACGGTACCACCCATGGTCGCGCCATCTAACATGGTTTTCCCTCTATTACTGAAGATCGTTTAGGAACGTTGAAGATTGTTTTGTGAATTCTAAGTTCTTGTAATTGCTTTTGTTCATTTCATAATCTTAATGAAGGGAATCTAATAGGCTTATCCATCTTTCCTCTCCCAAAATTACACAGAAATGAAGGGGTTGATTACTTTCACCAAAGAAATAAAAGACTGTTCAAGTTTGAGGATATTGGTTCGCATAGCAGTATGGTAGTATGTAGACAACATAGCAGCATTAGACATCTTTTGCAAAACCATCCTCACAAATTATATCCATTGATACTTTCGGCCCCTCTTCTAACCCCCGCTATGACATCTCAACTTCTAAAATCTATCTCCAGACCCAGCCTTCGTGGATTTTTGTTCTAATAGTGAAGGAAAATTAATCTAGAAAATTTTTAGTGTTTGGTACAAATATACTTCATAATTAATGCATTTTCTTCTTAGTGCTGTCTTTTTCGACTTCTCTCTTCTGCTGCTTTAATTTATTTAGATTACACGTAATCTAGTTAACATCATGCATTAGTGTGTATTAGTATATTCAGCTGCTCATATTGAAGAGTCCTCATGCAGATGGCTCCTGTGCTGTCATGCATGATTGCGAATAACTTCCTCACTATTTATTTCATTTTATATTCTCATCTTGATTTGTTTGGTTGGCATCTTTCGCTGTTACACCTCTCATGTAGCCATCGGTGGTCCTAATTCTAGGCCCTTTTAAGCTGTAAGGCATACACGGCACTCAATGACGCGGACGCTGCAGTGAAAATCTTCAAGAAGGCATTAGAATTGGAGCCAAGTGATAGTTGCCCCTTTGAAAAGTTTTTTCAGAGTGATTTTATCAAAGAAAGGTTTTTTTCCGCAATACATATATACATTATATATATATATATATACAAAAAATTTTAGGAGGCATCAAAAGAGAGCTTCCTGCTGCAAGGAAGAAGGTCAATAGATTACACCCAGGCTATTTCTTTAAGGAGCCATCTGCTAAATTCATAACTTGATTTTAATTATTTAATTGCTTCATAGGTTGCTGATAGACGTGATCGATCAGGAGGGAAAGGCCTCCTTCAGAATGTTCCAGTAAAAATCTGCGGCAGTTGTAGATTTCAGGTCCTTTTTTTTTTTTGTGAAACTGTTTCTCAGAAAACATCCGTCATATTGGTTCGGAAATTAGATCATAGCATTTTGAAAGTGGGCAAGTTGAACGGGTGGGAGCAGGATAGGTTCTGAATTCGAATCGAGTTAAACCTTTAAGTCCTTGCAGCTGAAGTTTCAAAGGTTGCTGGTACTTCAAGAACATCCAGTGTCATGTCTCTATAGGAAATTCCTAATTTCTGATTTAGTAAGATTTCAGGTTTATTAGGAATATTGTTTGAGTAACTGATCTTGAGGAATTTTATAGTTACCATTAGTTGGTCTGAAGTCATGTTACTTTAGGCTTAATAAGTTATTTAACGGATGTTGTTTAAAAATATTGAAGTAATTTATGACTGTTCCATTTTGAAGTACATTGTTTCATATGAATGTGCTGGTGCTGGTTTAAAGTTTGAACAAGGAATTTTGACTGATTTGGCCACTGTACTAGTGGGAGATTCTATTAAAGAAGGCCTGCAGAGACAATATAGTAGCATGATGATCTATTATTTGTTCTAAATGCCATATTCTCCGTGGAAAGTTATCCTTGACAAAATATTAGCATAAAAGTTGCGTTCCTTACATCATTTGTCTATTCTATACGGGAATCCAGAGACATGGTTAAGAAGAAATACTCACGTCATTTTTGATTTTTCAGCTTTGCCATGGAATTATTTTATTACTTATTCTGTGAAATCTAGGTTAAGTAGCAGTAGAAAAAATTAAAAGCTGAAATTCGCCAACTCGGACAGCTTCCTGTTGGACCCTCATTTATTTTTTTGGAGGGGTAGCTTCCTGTTGAACGTGGAAGGCATAAAACATTGTCTGAGCTCAACAAATTTTGCATGTCCCACCATTCAAGCATTTGAATGAACTGAACCTACATTACATTCACTTCTATGTATCTTTTTTACCCCAAACATGTAAAGCTAAATAGTCCATAATATTCTACCATATTCTTTTTAGTAAGACATGCTACCTTTGACAACAATATTTGAAGACTAAAGCAGAGATATAATAAAAATCTTCTTGACTAGATATTCAAAATAATTTAATAATGATCATTACTGCCTACCCTCCTTGACTCCATTTTTGATCTTCAGTTCCATTTTTGACTCACTAAAATATTATTTTGCTGACACATGCTGCATGGACAAATGTCTTTCTTCTTGCGGCATTTTCAGGAATTGGGGCTCAGCCCTTCTGTGCCTGTTCATGCTGTTCTTCGGGACTGGATTAGGCACACTGATGGGAAATTGAGCCTTCATTGCAACCCCTGGATTAACTTTCCTGCCATTGCCTGGCGATGAATCGATGAGTAGCTATGTCCTTGGTATACACTGGTTTTAAGTTCCAAATTGTTTTGGTAGATGATGCCTTCGGAGCTTGTATACCAACAAATTAAGATGTGACCTTCAGCAGTTTGTCGGTAACTAAACCATGCCATGAAAGGTCTGCCGCTTGGAGTCTAGAAATTTCACGCTGTAGGGAGTGGGATGTGGGATTTTTCCTAAATCCTTCAATTGTATTATTTTGTTCATGTGTTCATGGTTCTAGTGCTATCACATGGATTGTTGTGATAATATTACAGATGCTTAAATTTAGTGGGGACTACGTTGCTTGACTAACTAAATATGTATCTTGGACACTTTTTATCATGACATGGTCTCTGTCATTTCATTAGGGAAGAAAGGGGAAGTAAAACTACTCTGTACTAGTAACTGTATTTAATTGATTACAAATCAAATTTAAAAGGTTGAGTTTCCTGGTTTTTTCATGTGTCTTATATTTAAGAATCTCAAAGGCCCTAGCAAAATTTTGTGGTCCAACACTCCTGTTGTAGGGACATTCCTTCGTTGGGGGGTTTATGAAAGGAGGCGTGTGTTGTGTGAGATATATATATATATATATATATATATATATATATATATATATATATATATATGGGGATTGATAACCTACTCTCTGTTATGGTAGGTTATCAATCTACCCATTTTTCCGTAGACAAAAAATACCCTTAGTTTTTATAACTCTTAAAGATATTTTATGTCTTTTTACACTCCCACATTAACTCACCCTCTCAACCTCCTAATTAATACTCTCTCCCTCTCTCTCCCTCTCTCTCTCCAGTATACATATATGTGTATACATATATATATACATATATGTCTGTGTGTATATATATGTACACATATATGTATATGTATGCATACACACACACATACACATATATGTATATGTATACATGGGCATATATGTGTGTGTGTATATATATATATGCATATACGTATGTATATATACATACATATATCTATCTATATATATACATGTATATATATATACATATATACATATATATGTATATATATATTTGTATGTATGTATGTTTGTATGTATGTTTATATATATATATATATATATATATATATATATATATATATATATATATATATATATATATATATATATATATATATATATATATATATATATATGTATGTATGTATGTATGTATGTATGAGAGAGAGAGGAAGAGAGTATTAATTAGGGGGTTGAGAGGGTGAATTAATGTGGGATTGTAAAAAGACATAAATACCCTTAAGAGTTATAAAAAGTAAGGGTATTTTTTGTCCAATGAAAAATGGGTAGATTGATAACCTACCATAACAGAGAGTAGGTTATCAATCCCACATATATATATATATATATATATATATATATATATATATATATATATATATATATATATATATATATATATATATATATATATATATATATATATATATATATATATATATATATATATATATATTGATTTTGGTCTTTTTGCACCATATTTTGATCTGCCCTTTCTATGATCCAGAATTTCCATGTGCACGTATGCATATATCTATCAATTTTAGTCTTTCCGCACTATATATATATTTATGATCCCGAATTTCTATATGCACATACATACATTTAACAATTTTGATCTATCTGCATCATATTTAGATCTACCCTTTCTGCGATCCAGAATTCCCATATACATGCACTCATACTTACATATACATACAATATATATATTGGGTATTCGGACGCCCGTTACTTCATTGATGCAACTGCAGTTGCACAATCCCTGTGATTGAGGGGTGCGACTCTAATTAGAAGAAGAGGTTGTAACAACCCAGGACCTCACCCAAAATGGCTAGCCGGAAGGTATTATTTGGGTTCCTTGATCCTGTATAAGTACCCAAGATTTACCCAGCGAATAACCGATGTGGGACTAAACACATGCCCGCACAGGTCCTCACAGAGGTTATGGCAAAGGGAGGAACAACCCTAGGACTGCCCAAAGGGGCAAAGAGAAGACCGGTGTCTAAAGTTCATGCCAAATCTTGTCCAATATTTAGGTAAAAGATTGCTGGTTGTGTTAAGGACATGATGAATAAATTTGATATTACAGACATAATTGTATTAGAGGGAGGTTAGGATTCCTTTAATCTATCATGAAAATGACTTCGGGAGTTTTGACATACCCTCACGGCTACACCCATATCCTTAAACAAACACCAAATATACACACACACACACACACACACACACACACACACACACACAGACATATACATACATAATTTGGCATGAACTCCCGAAGTCATTTTCATGATAGATTAAAGGAATCCTGCCCTCCCTCTAATACAATTATGTCTGTAATATCAAATTATTCATCATGTCCTTAACACAACCAGGAATCTTTTACCTAAATATTGGACAAGATTTGGCATGGCCCAAGGTTGGCCTGATTTGTTAAGATAGGGAAACCGCTTCTGTGAGAGGGAGCACCATATTCCCATCCCGCTTTCAAAATCCCACAAAATCCAAGACCTTCAACAATCGTCTCTCCGCCCCCTTCTCCCCTTACGGTCTTTCCTTCGTTCGGATCCTCGAAATCCTTCCCCATTCTTTGAGAAGAATGCCGACTTCGAAGAAGGGGAAGCGCGCGATCATCTCCATCTCCTCTTCCTCCTTTTCCGAAGAAGAAGAATCCGAAGCACAAGAAGAAGATTCCGAGGAAGAAGAAGAAGAGGATGACGAATCTGAAGAAGGAGACGAAGAATCCTTGAGGTTATCTCGAATTTCTCTTCGTTTGTTAGGCTCCTAGGAATAAACTCAAAAGTTTTGGGGAAGGGAAGTCGGTTTCCTTCTTTGAATTTGATTCTGGTCTTGGATCGACAGTGAGGACGTGGGCGGATCCACGGAAGAGGAAGAAGACGGTGACGATGCTGATTATGAAGAAGAAGAAGAGGAGGAGGAGGAGGAGGAAGAAGAAGATGATGATGATGCCATGGATGGAAAGCCTACGGACGAAGAACTCTGCAACAAAGTCATCGATCTCCTCCGGAGTATCTTCTTTGCTCTCTTGCTCTCTCATACACACGTGAATGCGATTGTATATAGAAATTCTTCTGTTGTTATTGTTGCTGTTGAATAATGTTTACACACTTTTCTTTTTATGGTAGTTGTAAATCTGGGTGGCTGTGCATTTGGCTGATGAAGGATTTGGGCTGTCACGTGTGACCAGTCTCTTATTGATTTGCTAGTTCTTTTATTTGTAATTTTTTGTCGGAGAACTTTTACATCCGGGAAAAAAGGTCTCCTAGTTTGGTGAATACGAAAATGGATGCTGAAAAATGATTCTTCATGCACGATTCTTATGATTTAGTATAAATGGAGGAAGACACCAGGGATGGAGTTAAATGGTAATTCTCTGGATACTAAGCGAAATGTGAGTGTTAGTTAGTTTCATGGTAATAGGTGAATTCAGTAATCATAATTTTTACTAATACCTAAGAAGAGTTTTTAGAATTTTGTCTCTTGGGCTCATATGGGGGTAGGGTACTGAAGCTGGTTTTTGATGGAATCAGGAAATTGATATGTAATAATGGGTATTACTTGATGGCATTGACTTAAGCTCTTAATCCATTCTTCAAAATGATTATAGCTTAGAGACTCTCTCTCCAAGAGCGAGATTTCAATATCATGGACAATTATGTATCTTCTCCTTTTCTGTGATCTCATAGTTAACTAGGTTTTCATGGAAGGAATAAGTACCATTCAGGAATGTAATCTCATACTTCCTGGGATCTCATACTTTCTCTCTCACTTCTGACTGTCCCTTCCTCTTCCTCTTTATTCTCCTCTCATTTTCGGATTATTTTCTCTTCCTATTTAAGTGACATGCCATTCTACTTATGTTCCCAGCACGTGCCAGGATTCATAATGAAGAAAATTGGTTCGTGTTATTGCATATTTGACCGATGCACAATGGCACGGACCAGTATGTGTGATACATGGAGTCATATGACCATACAATATATACCAGTATGGTGATATACCTTAATCCTTGCTTTGAAGAAATTTTGTAGCTATATCTTTTTGAAGGATGTACCCTTTTCTTCTTGGCTAAATTGGAGCAGTATTCTTAATAGTAAAACCATTGGCTATTATTTTTCTATTTTACTCTCCAGCTGAGGATAATGCATGTATCAATTTATCTATTATCTTAAGTGTTGGTTTGCTGGAATAAGCGAATTTTATTATTGTACATATAGTAGTTCAAACAATTTTAGATGTATCATGATATCCTTCTAAGTACTATTGTGCATGTCTAGACCTAAAGATGTACAAATTATATTGTTTTGGAAGTCTTTAGAGAAGTAAATAAGAAATTTGTGTTCAATTTGTCAAGCCGTGTAGCATGTTTTGTGATATTTCTATGTTTTGCAGGAAACAAAAGTCTAGATATACTCAAGCTGGAAGCGTGCAAAGCTTACTTGAGGAAGCATGGGCTTAGATTAAACGGGACTAAAGCTACGTGTATTGAAAGAATTCTGGAGCACTGGAGGTTTCTCACTGATGATGCTTTTAGAATATGACTGCATTTCCATAAGTTTGAGCGTGCTTCTTGCTTAGCTCCAAAATTGATGTTTTGTATTTTGGTAAAGAACCTGCATTCATGTTATTTACATTAACTGCCAGTTTGCAACTGTGTGGTTGATTTTCTTGTCACATGTTAACAGAAGAATAGATTCTCCTGTTTCGAAGAATAATCTTTTATTTTCCTGGGAAGTTTCAAGTTTTTAGATAAAGTTGAGAAGGTAAAGTATCTGCTTTACCTGTTTTTAAATACTTGAAACTAAATACTAACTAATTAATCCAGTTCAAAGTGTTATTACTGATTAGTGATAGCAAATTTTAGTATCTGCTTTCCCTGTTTTTATTTAATTGAAACTAAATATTAACTAATTAATCCAGTTCAAAGTGTTATTACTGATCGAGTGATAGCAAATTTTCTTTCTCATAATAATCTTCTTTGCAAAATTTCTTAAGCTTTCTAGCAGTTGTTTGGATCCAAAATATTGTTAACGTAGCTGACTTATATTCAATATGTTTCTCTAATCACTTCTGTAATATGTCCACTTAAGCTGATGTCACCTCTTAAAATGCTACAAGGAATGTCCTTGATGTGCTTAGTAATGGTCAGGCTGCTTAGTTAATCTCTCCATTGTATCACTTATACTTGCTTTAAATTATGAACAATACTTTAGAAAAACCTCCCATATACATAAATAACATTTCATCCACAGAAAAACTCCTCCGACATCTTAAATTCCATATTAAAATGCCAGTTATCATTCTATTTTTAACCGGATGTATGCACCAGCTATTGCTTTTCTTTCAATATCATTACCACATAACATGAGATGCAAAATGGTCGAGATGCAGAATGGTTGTCTTTTGAAAGACTGTATGCTAACATCGATTACTATGTCAGTGATGGACATGGGTTGATAAAAGGTTCTCCCTTGATGTTGCCGGATTATATTAGCAAGCTTATTGTGGTTATTTTTGTATTTTTCAGGATAAAAGATGGAAATGGGGGAAAATTGTATCCAAGGTCATCCTTTGTTTTCAATTGTACAGGTACAAATAATTAGCCGCCCATGGTTTTGAGCACACACAATTAGTCAGTCAGAGATCAGACTAAAGGAACTTTATTTCCTTGCAGGGGATGTTTGCAAAGGCGACGTCATTTTGTTCGAGCAGAGGGTTTATGAGAAGTGTGTGGTTTTTGATTCCTATTTATCTTAAAATACACTCTTCCTTTAGGAATTTTCATATCACCTGTATAAACTTTCTATTAAGATGGCTTCAAATTTTTAAATAGGTTTGACATAGTTACAAGAGGTGCAAGTATTATAGGAAGGCGGACAATTGCAGGAAGAGTTGTAAAGGAAAGTTATGGTGCAGCCAAACAGCAACATACTTTTACTGTAAGATCACATACCATGATTGGATATATCTTTAAACTACTATTTATCATGTAACATTGTTTCTGTGCTTGAGAAGGTCGAAGTGTTGTGGAGCAAAGGTGTGAAGGCGCTGCCGCCCTTATTTTCTTTGCTTGTTAAGGGACGTAACCTCTATAGACTGAAAACTTTCCGCCAGGTGAGAAATTTGGTTGTTAGGCAGACAGGTATTTAGTATAATCATCTATTCTACTATCTAAACCCAAATTTCCACTAAGCTGATATTTTAACCATCCATGTTTGCAACTCATGTGAAACAAGAAAGCTTTTTTATGGCCTCTTTTTCATACCCACTCTTCTATCTTCTGCATTTGCAGGACTTATTTAAGAAAAAGAAAAAAAATTGATGAGCGATGAAAGAGAATATAGTGCCCCCTGCATCTTGAAATTGCTCTTGATCTTCATGTTCGAATATGGTATTTTTTAAATCTGAACCTCAGTTTGATCATCAGGAGGATCCCAACTTGCAAATGTGTTTGTGAAATGCCACTAAGAATACATAATTGAGGGAAAAAAGAACCCCTTGAAAACTTACATCCCTATTGATCTGATTTAGCCACCTGGTCTAATAGTACATAATCCTAGCCTTCATTCACATGAACATCAGGTGGACCTGCAATTTGCACCTCTTGAATTGTCCATGCAATGCATGTGTTGTATTAAACAGTGCAGATACATTTTCTCTATTTTAGCGTTGGAGCAATGAAGCAGAGAGATCAAAGGTTCTGGCGGAGAAGCACAGAAGAGGAGCAGCAGCAAGGCATGCCAGAACAATTGCAAAGGCTAGGTCTGCAAACAAAGGTATGTCCTATCTTGAGAATCACTATAGATTCACTTGGGTGATCGGTTCTTCTGGAAATATGTTTAAATGCCAATGCGTTATAAGAAGAAACAGACTCCTAGAATTGAATGATATTTGTATTGCCATGTCCATAGCCAATAATAATAATAGCCCGTTGGAAACTGGAATCTGCAAGATGCCATTGTTATGGACCTAGGAAGCATATGACAGTCTAGCTAACACTTAAAATTCTCCCGTCCAAGG
Source organism: Phoenix dactylifera (assembly GCF_051530095.1). Lineage (NCBI taxonomy): Eukaryota > Viridiplantae > Streptophyta > Magnoliopsida > Arecales > Arecaceae > Phoenix > Phoenix dactylifera. The sequence goes on from NC_143201.1 coordinate 20,649,278, forward strand.
TGTTGGTTCAGTATGATTTAATAATGTATGTCTGCTTATTTGAACTTCTTTTGAGACTCAAATTAACACAACTATCTAGAGAGAGAGAGAGAGAGCTAAGGTTGCATGATTTTTTCCCTTTTTCGTTTTTTATTAAGTATCTGAGCTTTTATTAGTGATTGCGAGAGGGTTCCCATAGTAGTTACAGAATCAAGTCTAAGAGCAAGGAGTTCACATTAATGGATGCCCATCTTGTGCCAGTCCTTAAACGTATTCACATCTCTATGATCAGTTCTGATAGAGTAGATTAACTCTACCTTTAACCAACAAGCCTTTCCCATTTATGGTCGGTCATATGGTCCTCTTTGTGATATATCAACTTTTGAAAACCTGTAATAATTGGCTCTTGATCCAATTGCAATCCTCAAATTTAGTTTTGAACTCTATCTCAAGGCCACCTTGGCAAGAGACAACATGCCATGAACATAAGGCTAGCTGGTGAGTAGGAATCGCTTTTATAAAATCTATTGATTAAGCTCATGCAACTTGATAGCAACCCTTCAAGGTTCCTCCATACAAAAGTCTTGGCATAGCGAGAGGGCAACACTTGATATAGAGTGATGCAATTAAATCCAAGTGTCTATTATAACCCAAAAGATTTTATTGGATCATAATTTCATGGTCCTTCTCAGTGACAATTGCATTGCTTCCACACTCCAAATTTTAGTTTCTTGACATGTTGGACAGACACTTGGGACATTTCATTACAGTCCTTGTCACTTCAAATCACCAAGATGTCATCACCATTACCCTGTTCACCATTAACACTACTATGGAAAAGTTGTCAAAACTAACATAACATTTAGCATAATTTTTATCTGTTTTATGAATTATTGAAACAATCGGTCCTAGTGAATATTCACTATATGCGTTTATCCTTCAAATTTACACAGTTGTAACATGTAGATGTGATATTGATGTGCCTGCTTGTCAGGATTTCTTAAAGGTTCCCATGTTGGATTTGTTGGGACACCTGGACGCTTGTCACCCATATCATGTGTCTGAGTAACATTTGACAAAATACTGTGATGGAGTTAAATTCAGCTTCTTCAGGGATACCACATATAAAATCTAAGGCTAGAGAGGGGGAGAGAGAATGACTTCATTAGATTCCATTACTCAGGATGCCACGTAACCGTTAATCTGAATTTCTCTAGTAATGCTTAATTAAATATTAGTGGACGTCAGTATAATTGAAATGAATTAATTGCAAACTATAGGATGTATAATAGGATTTTAAATGATATGCAGTTTTCATATCTCTGTAGCTATTTACTTGTATCTATTGGTCCATTGAAAGTTCTGCAAAATGGAAGGCCTGTACCCTGACCACATTGCCTTTCTTGTTGTAAATTACTTAGGATCTAATGTGGTTCCATGAGAGGTATCTATCAGGTTGTATGCTGTCATATGATCATCCTAAACATTATTTGATAAGAGGAATCTAGAAACATTTAAAACTCTTTATTCTTTTTTAATTTCTTGCAATCTGACTAGCCTCCATATAATAACCAAAAAACTCAAATCAATTTGAGATTCAGCCAAGTCAACTTGAAGTCTTGACCAAGTTCCCATAGACTCAATAGTATTTAGAAAATAAAGGCATGTGTAATATGTAGTTACAAGAATATAGTTTCTGGATATATACATATGCAAAAAAATAATAGTATACATTATTACTTGAAATTGTTGCAATCTAATCAGCCTTCTTGTGTTGTAAATTTTTAAAACTGAGAAATTCGGCTCTGCTTGAACTTCAGCTAAGTTGAATCAACTTAAGGACTCGACTTTTCCCCCTTAATCTTGAATTTCAAAACTGAATATCAGTTAGGAAATAAAATTTCATTATATGTTTGGTAAAATACTGTTTGTGTTATATACTTAGAAAAAAGTATAATAAAATTATAAAATACAGTTTTTTATATGCTGAATAAATTGGAAGTTTGTGTCTGAACAATCAATAATAAGAAAAGATGAGAAAAGATAGAAATTAAAGAGAGGAAGGAGGAGCCATTGTTCCCATAATGGGTTTATTGGTTTTAGAACCCTTAATTGTCATTATAATTCCCTATTATGAGCCTTGAGACCATTAAAAATTTTAAAATTTAATTAGCTTATCACTTGACTGAGTCAATCCTTGATGAATTTTTAAGTTGACTAGGAGACTTGACGAGTTTTACACAATCGACTAAGAAGTTGAGTTGACTTGAAAAGGAACTGAGTTTAGTTGATTCAGCCAATTTGAGTCAAACTTAAATGAATTTTAAAGCAATGGCATGTCGTCAAGGTTTTCAGTTGATTTCTAATCTGGCTTACTAGGAATGGGTTTCACTCAGTAAAAATTAGGCTTGTAATTAATACTGTTAAAAAATTTAAGTTTGGATCCTGAAACTAGAACAAGTAATATTTTTGGGTTGGGTTGGAGTGGTTAGAACTGAACTGATTACATGATAAAAGTTATAGAAATTATTGAGTAAATATTCGATATGCATTAATACACTAAGAGATTTATTTTGGTACCTGGTTCTAAAATAGTCAAAATATCATTACCCAGTTATATTCTCAAAATCTGGAGTCCTAGGAGGGGCGAATTGGGGACAGACATAACTTTTGGCTTGTTTTTACACAAAGTAGCTGCCTAGAATTCAAACCTATGTCATTGCACCTGTCAGCCCAAGCCTTTACCATTGCATCAAGCATGGTCTGCTGTGCCGGTACCGGGCCCTGGCCGGTTTTCTGGCAGCACGGGTCGATATGGGCCTGCGTCGTGCTGTGCTAAGCCTGTATCGACACAATAGATAAGGCGGGGGAGAGAGCCAATGGGAGAGAGAAAGAAAAAGAGGAGGGGGAGAGAGAGAGAGGAGGGTGGCAGAGGCCAGTGACCCGGGTAGGAGGCGGAGGCCAGTGACCCGGGTAGGAGGCGGAGGCCAGTGACCCGGCCGGGTCCCCTATTTCGAAACAGGAGACCCGACCACGGAGTTCAGTGGAGCATCCTTTGTGCAGCTTGCCGGCCTCCGCCTCACTCTCTCGTCCTCTCTCCCTCCCTCTCCCTCCCTCTCCCGCTCGCTCTCTCTTTCCTTCTCCTTCTCTTCCTCTGGCAACGAGTTTCGTTTCTGTTGCCAGAACCGTCCTGGTCCGCTGTCAGTATGGTCGGAACCATCCCAGTTTGCCGCCGGTACAAATGAAATCGTCCAGTTCGGGATGGTTCCGCCGACCTTGGCACCGAGCAATGGCTCCTACCTATTTCTAAATTAGTATTTTTCATAAACATTAATCTCAACCTTTATATATAGGACATTACAAATATAGGATTCTTTAACCATATATCCATTTAAGAAACTTATAAGTGGAATGGAGCATATGGTTTCATCCAAGCTGTTGAAGTAATTACACTCAATTTCCTTCTCACACTTTGCCCAGATTTTCACTTTTTCTTTTATCTATGAGATCAACTGCTGCTCAATAGATGTATGCTATTAAAGCCTGTTTCTTCTCGCTCTCTCTCTCTCAACCTTGAAGTCCTCCCCGACCTCCTTGACCGCCTCCATCCACTGTATCTCTGCCTCCTATAACACCTCAGGAGCAACTCTGTCTGCCCTCACTCTTTCCTTCCCTCTTTCTTTTTCTAAACCAAAAACCCATCCCCACTTCTAATTTTTTGCATGATTTATATTCCCAAGGATCTGCCGTTGCCTGCTTGGACTCAATGAATGACATTGTAATATCTAAACCTTCAAAAGACATCTCCGTCTCCTCCCCAGTCTTCTTTAGAGAAGAAAGGAGGGAAATAGAGAGAGCAGTTAGATGGGTGGCCACATTGAGCTGGCATGACCTACACAGAGAAAGGGAGAGTACAGGAGGGTGGAGCAGCCATGGTGGGTCGGAGGCAGTTGGGGAGGGAGGTGGGGGGATTTTTGATTAACTTGGGGTGACGCGTGGGCTTGTAGCAATAACCCTTTGTTTTATTGATCAATTACTTTTGAGCTGGTACCTCCTACTAGTATCTATCATGCATACTGGTGGTAAGAAGAGGGATCCGATTAGAAGATTAAATTCCAACCTGGTACCTCCCACTAGTATCTATCATGCATACCAGTGGTAGGAAGTGGGATTCAATTGGATGATTAAATCTGGGCTGTTAGACTAACATATAGACGGATATATAAAAACAAAAACAAAGGTAGTTTCCTCTCTCTCTCTCTCACACACACACACAGAAAAAAAGGGTACTTAAGCAGCTGTCATATATTGATAAAATTCTCAAACATGTCTAATATGCACTTCTATATCATGTTAATTTATAATAGGTATCGTTTTTGAATTTAAATTTGCACCATCAAATTGAAGAAATTAGAACCTAGAATTAGTAAAAGCAGGCAATTGTTGGTGTTCCTTTTCAGATGTCATGTAAATAAATAAATGATACTGCCTCTACCAAATAGAAACAAAAGGAAACTGATGTTGCATATGTGAACATTGCAGCAATAAAGTTGATAATTCAACCATTGTAAGGCTGTTATGCATTTACAGCAAATTTTTTGGAGAAAAATATCAATGAAAATGTTTTTGGAAATTTATTATAGATCTGTTAATTATCTGAATACAAATCCAAACCCAAATGGAACTAGATAAGGAAAACCTGAACCTGAATTCCAATTATCTTGCAAGCTTTGAGTCTGGGTGTTCCTTGGATCCAATCAGTGTCCAGCCCATGTACAGTACTGGCAGATTTCTTTTATACTGACTGTTGCACCTCTCTGCATTTGGTAATATTTTCATGCGCGCAGCACTTTTTAGTTTCGCATATTGGCATATATGGGAGAATATTGTAGTTGAACTGGCCAAGACATGGACTTGGCTGTGGTTTGAGGAATTTGTACTACATATTAGTTACCTTCTATTAGAAGATAAATGAATTACTATGTTTGTCTTCAAATGAGTTACTATGTTTGTCTTCAAAGTTAGAACTGAGTTCCTGGTCCAGAAAGTATTCAGTGTTTTTTCGATTATTATAAGCCAGGTTCCAAGCGCCAGAAAAATTCCTCTGAAACTAGAGCACCTCCTAAGAAAAGAAGAAAGAAAGAGCCGTGTTATCCTACCAAGAAACAGAAACAGAACATGTCTATTGACAAGGCTTCCTTTAATGGTCGTGGAAGGACAAAGCAGCTTGCCATGACAAGGGATCTCGCTTCATTAGCTAGGAATCCGAGGCAAGCCAGTTATTTTGAAAATGGAATTCATATGCAGCATCCCATCCCTCAAAGGATCCCCTTTAGTAATCTTTATAACACACAACTGGAATTGTGTCATAGAAATAACATAGTGCCATCTGAAGCAAATAGAGGGGTCCTTGGCAGCCATACTTACAATGCAGGCAATCTGCTGAATGTGGCTGGAAGGTCTTTCAATGGGGGAAATTATCTCAACCATCCTTATGCAGATTCTCACTTTCATCCGTGGAGCTCAATCCATCTATCAAGACCACCAGATTTTGATAGTAACCCAACACTGCCTCCAGGAATGCAGTTCCGTAGATGGAGGCCTTGAGATTTGTTTTAGTCCAGGTTGGCTGGATCCTGCTACTGAAAATTTGTGTTCTGGCTTGTAAAATGGTACGAAATCAATGCAGAGTTGCTGATAGAAGTCGTCAATCAAGGCAGTTTGAGTCTTGTCTTAGCTTATAAATATCTCCATCCCAGGTAATCAGGATTTTGCTGCTTTTTTCTTATGATGCATTATAATTTGGGCAACCAAGTGAAACATCATTTGAGATTATTTCAGCGTTTTTGTTTACCTGTTTGATGTCCTAGGTGATGCTAAAAGAGGGCATATGGGTCTGATATCCAGCCAACGGAAGGATTTGTCTGGATTTGGTAATGATTCCACCAATACTGAAGCATCACTATAAACCAACAAAATCTTCCTTTCAATATATGACAAGGCTTGCATGACGGCATCAAAATTGTGTCACTGAATTTCGTGATACTGAATTTCTTTTCAAGTTCGGGGCGATACCCCTGGGTAGACTAAAGCATATAAATGTTCCTGAAACTTGTGATATAAAAGACAACAGTAAGTTTTAAAGATTGATCAACAGTACTTTTGTAGTTTAAGTAGCTGGATATTTGTTTTGCCTGCCGGAGAAGCATAGTTCATGCTTCGGTAACAAACCATTTTGGAACTCCCTGATCTAAAAAGGGATTCCACCTGAAGAGAAAGACTTGGTTCTGATATATTGGTTTTTTGCCGTTAGCTAATCATGGAAGAACTTGTAACTTCTCAGCTTTTTTTGACTTCCAAATGATAACAATGATACGGACATTTGAGTCCTGATGATTGGTAGGTGGGAAGGCAAGTCAGTAACACTGAGGATGATCATCTTTGGTTGGAAGGACCTAGTGAAGGCTTTTTGGTGACATTTCTATCATAATTTGTCAAACTAGATAAACAAGTTTAGAGCTGGTTTTAGGCAATTTTTGCTGATAGTCCATGCTGTCAATGATGTGGGGTGGCTCAGATCCACCCTAAATAAGCTTTTGATTATACGATTTAGATTTTGGACCATGCGAACCCCATTCACTTGTTTGGTCGCATGAATCCCTTTCACGCTGGTTTTGTTAGTCTGGAGTTTGATAGGATAGATGTATGTTTGAAATACTTTTAATCCTTAGAAATAACAAATTTAAATCACTTGTGGTCAAGTCTTATGGGATCATACTTGCTGTACTAATTTCTAAGTGAATTCGCTGCTGCTTAATTTAGTCACAGTTCAGATGTCAATCATACACAGCCCGTGAAATTAAATTCTGCACATTCATTATCAAATTAAACTAAACATCATATGCTTTGAAGACTCTGTAACTATGCACTAAATCTTTTAAAGGCTAAAACACTAGATGGTGTTACTAAATAACTTGGGATGGTCTGATGTACAATCATGAAGCGTCTACTTTTGGATATAAACACGATACAATCATGAAGTGCCTACAATCATTTAATCATACTCAACAATATCAATTTTTATTTGCAATTCTCATGAGTGGATTTCACGTCTAAGGAAGGTAGAATTGAAGTCTAGGGCCGTGAATGAACTGCATGAATTACGCTGCAATGATCCGAGCATTATTGTTTCTGAGGGTTCCTCATGGAATTCTGGTCACCGACCGTGCATTACTTTTCATGTCAATGGTCAGTTTTGAATTTTTGAACGAGAATGTTGAAGTAACGCAACAATCGAATAGAAATAAGTTGACGTGCAACTCTCTCATTGGAACTACCTCTGTTGGGTTGCATCATTGGCTGGCGGTGAGAATTTCCATGAGAAAACTATGTGACTGCTTTGGAGTTATCTCATGCGCAATTTCCATCTACCATAGCACTTATTATAGAAGCTCCACCTCATGAAGGGAGAGGCAAACAGTGGCGGGCTGGGTAGTGTTTTTTATGGTTAATCAATCATATAGGAACTAACTTAAGAGGAGCTACAGAGAGAAGGGAGGAAGACCCATTAAAATAAACAAAGGAGCTACACACCCGAATTCCTAAGAGATTATAACAAAGAGAAACAAAGCCTTGCTTGACAATTGTGTCTTCATAACTTGGTTAATTTGCCTCCAAATTGAGTTAGAGAAAGAATTGTTGATAGGAACATGATCCATAGATTCAAAGCTAATGCTACATAACGGACAGCAGAAGCATGCGCTCCAACCTTTCTTGTTCAACACCTCACCGGTATTAATTTGCTTTTGGTTGTCTACACAGGAAGATTTTGAAGAATTTAATTAGGCTGGAACTTTTCATAATCTTGGAGCAATAGGGCAAATTGTTCCACCATGATACAGAGAAGTTTTTAATAATTTGCATAATTTGTTTCCGCTCTCTACTGAAATATCACATGTACGTAAGAAAATTAATAATGTAACTAATTGGATGACATCTTATATAGTAAAACACACAAGATCTATATACTATAGGATTCTTCGACAAATCATCCTCTTCAATTTTCAAATATATATATATATATATATATTTTGACTTTGTGGATGTATCTATATTCAAATAATTTAATTCACCCACTTTACCCCAAAAAAAGGAGAGGGAGACTCATTCGGTGCACAAAACACTAGCCTAGAAAGACTGAACTAGCTATAAAGGGATTCATTAGGAGATAAAGATATTCCTATGTTCCAGTAATTTTTCAAAATGATGACTTGTGTGCGACAGTCTTCCTATGTTATCATCACTTCATGCCTCATGTTCTTAAACACCATCTCCCTATGACAGATCTTTTTTATGATTTGAAGTATATTCATTGCCCTGGAGTATATGCCATAGTCAAGTAACATAATGATCATTTCTTTTAAAAAATTATATCGAATCATTGTGCACACACGATGGTCATTAGAGTTATATAGCGGCGATAGCAACCACCAATTGGCTTTTATAACAAATTTTTTATCAATATATGAAGATGTTAATTCAATGAATCTTGATTTTGTCAAACAAATCATGAGGAACGTAAGGATTGTGCGGCCGGCCGGTTTATGAAGCGCGGATCCCGCCGAAACAAATCATAATAAACATATAGAATTTGAGGGAAAAGGTGGTTTAGGTGAGGGATTATGACGGGTACTGTGATGTTAATAGCTGCAAAGCAAGTGATGGCTCGACAGCTCCGCAAATTTAGGTGGGTGCAGTTTATAGTATATGAGAGATATCCGTCCAATTGACCAATGAAAACCATTGCCTTGTGATAATATGGGCTTTGGCTGCATAAAAAAAACTATTGGCTACCAATCAATGGCCTTACAATCTTCATACGGAGGGACAATTAGAATAAAAAAGTGGGCAGGTAAATAGGCCTAGGAAATGAGGAGCACGGATTTTCTATAGTATGCGGTTTGCATGCATCCTACAGTACAGTACTCAACGATCATTATTATTATAGAAGATAGATAGCTATCAAACAAAATAACTTTTTATGCTGTGTATAGTATATTATTGTTAGTAGGTGCACACCATGCATTGCGAAGTATTTTTGGTTGGAAATGAGAGGTTAATTAGCAAACTTTTGTTCACGTCCATTTTAATAAAGACCATACACACCTACAGGAAAACAGGACGAGTGAGAATTGCAGTGGTTGTTAGCAAGATGGGAGAACGTGTAATGCATGGAGACGAGAAGAATGTGACACATGGAGATGGCGCGGCTTGAGCTCCAGCAAATATAATTATATGAGGCTTCAGCCGTATTGGCAACCCGGCCGAGACCATACAACCAAATTTCCTTATCACAACCATCTATAGCAGCATTCCATATACATCTTTGGCATTCATTCAAACGAATTAAAATAAGATACATAGTAAACATATTTCAAAATACAGAACGGATAAATTCCTTCTCTTATCCTCTCTTGGTTTTCACAAAAAAGAAGAAAGAAACCATTAACAGCAACCTTCCCAAATTTATGAACTCTCAGATAGATAGATTACATTGACATTAACAAAAAATTGAACAAATAATAAGTATTTATAAAAGAAGAATAATAGTTTTTTTTTTTCTTTTTTTTTCCTTCTCGTGTGAGCAATTCAACTTGATCAGTGATTAGGTTCGCCCCCGGGAGGAGTTGCTACTAACTCCTCTGGTGATGCTGTCGATGGCTGGGTCGAAGCTGGAGCAACCAAACAGGCCAGGGCGGTGGAAAGGCAGGGGCGTTTTCTTCTTCAAATCCTCCGACGCCGCACGGTTCATGTTGTAGTGCTTCTCGTGCGCAGAGACAGCCGGCCCGCTTCCTCTTCTAATCGAACCATTCTTATCAGTCGGCTTGGAGCCGGAATTCTTTGCATGCTCCCCTCCTGACCTTCTCCTGTTGGATAAAAATGGCGGCAGCGAAAACATGGAGTGCTTGCGCGGAGCATCTTTGCTTCCTCTCTCGGTCGCACATCCTTCTGAAGCACTCCGGAACAGGAGCAAGTCTTTCAACCTCCACCTCTTGCTCCCACCACCCTTCGTTGAAGAGGTGGGGGTGGGGGTGGTAGAGGAGGTGACGAAGTTGCGAAAGTCCCCAGCTCCTCTAATAGGAGAGAGGGATCTCGGCCCTCTCCTACTTCTGGAAGAACAAGTGGTGGAACGAGTAGAGGGGGTCCTCCCTCTATCTTTCACGCCTTCCTCTACAACCTCTTGAGATGGAGGTTTGTAACCACCACCTCCTCCTCGCGAAGAGGAGGAAGCTGTACTGCTCCCATCATCCTTTGCAGGATGGTGGAGATGGGGAGGAGGCTTCAGAGGCCGGATCCTCCCCTTCTCAAAGAGCTCATCGGCAGCGGCAAGATTTGTCGTCGGCGCTTTCCTCTGGAGCTGCCTATCAAAACCGAAGGCAAAGTCGAATTCTTCTTCATCATCGACGCTAGGCTTTGGCCTGCCGGATTTGTCCTCCCAACCATATACCTGGGCATAGATGGCCGCAGTTCGAGAGGGGCTGGTGGGGGCACTGGCATAATGGAAGGAGTAGTCTGAGGGATGGCCGAAGGGCTTCGGGCTTGACGGTGCACTCGCATATGGGGAGGCGGATGCACTCTGGAAGCGGAAGTCTTGGGCTGGTGCCATTGGTATCGCCACTTCCATCTGCTCCCTTTCTCCTCTTGATAGGCTTCTTTTTAGCCTCACTGAATTGGAATTAAATAA